>NC_092240.1:52694994-52817494 GCF_036320965.1 Panulirus ornatus | reverse complement strand
AGTATAACACCGCCTTGGTCAGCTACCAGTGTCAGCCGCTAGGGGGACATCAGGGCTCCGTAGAAAACGAGGAGCAATGGCCCCAGGGGTAACCTAACTACTGGTTGTAAGTCACCCGCTTAGATCTGCCATTTGTCTGTATATTTCGTCATTGTGTCTGCCCAATATTGTGCAGGAAATACGAGCAAGCCACAAGTTGTCTTCATATAACTTGGTACTTTTGGATTCTTCGTTATACATTTGTTATTGGTCACAGTAATGTTTAGTTAGATTATTTCGGTGGAAAAAATCACCGAATTCACGAGATGTGTCACCGAAGATATTTCACATGCGTTTACCAGTGTCTTTATAATAACGGTATATGTTTTCGCGAAAACATCTACGAGACGAGAGAGAGAGAGAGAGAGAGAGAGAGAGAGAGAGAGAGAGAGAGAGAGAGAGAGAGAGAGAGAGAGATCCTGGGTATGTCATTTGTTAAGAGATAGTCTCTTGTTTTCTTTTTTTTTCTCTCCCCCGCGATGCAACTGGACATCCAGCGCGGTTCCAGCTCTAATTTGAAGCAATACTGGACGCGCTACCACTCCAGCCCCCCCCCCTCCCCCACGACCTGGCACCGCCATAAAACACATTTCTTATAACTAAACAAGACGAAAGTTGGAACATCTATCCTCCGGAACAGATTATAATGGTGGTCCAGTCTCGGTGGAGAGAGAGAGAGAGAGAGAGAGAGAGAGAGAGGTTACGCCCCTTACGCCTCTGTCTATGTATTTCCAACCCATGTCCCCCGCATCTCTCTCTCTCTTCTCTCTCTCTCTCTCTCTCTCTCTCTCTCTCTCTCTCTCTCTCTCTCTCTCTCTCTCTCTCTCTCTCTCTCTCTCTCTCTCTCTCATTCTCTCTCCCCGGCGGGATGAACTGGTCCCCGTGGATGGGCCCAGTTCTGCAAGGGCTCGGGGCGGATCCCAGAGACCACGGCAAAGACTGAGAGTGTTCCTTGCGCGGGTCTGGACGAACCCTAAAGACCCCAACCGCTCCCCCTCACACCCGCCATCCCACACCACCCCTGATCCTGGCGTACAGACCTGCGAGTCCTGGGTGTCTGTGTATTGTCTGCCTGTTGTCTGTTAGGTCCAGCCGGTGAAGGGACGAGTTGTAAGCCATCTGGAGTCCGGCTTGAGAACGTCCGAGATTCGTTATATAGTCTGTAATATCTTGAGGGCGACGTTACGACACTTGAGGGCGACGGTATGACCGTTGAGGACGACGGTACGACCCTTGAAGGCGACGGTATGACCCTTGAGCACGACGGTACGACCCTTGAGCACGACGGTACGACCCTTGAGCACGACGGTACGACCCTTGAGCACGACACTTGAGCATGACGGTACGACCCTTGAGCACGACGGTACGACACCTGAGCACGACAATAGGACCCTTAAGCACGACGGTACGACCCTTGAGCATGACGGTTCGACACCTGAGCAAGACGATACGAACCCCTGAGCACGACGGTACGACCCTTGAGCACGACGGTACGACCCTTGAGCACGACGGTACGACACCTGAGCACGACAATAGGACCCTTAAGCACGACGGTACGACCCTTGAGCATGACGGTTCGACACCTGAGCAAGACGATACGAACCCCTGAGCAGACAGTACGACCCTTGAGCACGACACTTGAGCATGACGGTTCGACACCTGAGCAAGACGATACGAACCCCTGAGCAGACAGTACGACCCTTGAGCATGACGGTTCGACACCTGAGCAAGACGATACGAACCCCTGAGCACGACGGTACGACCCTTGAGCACGACGGTACGACCCTTGAGCATGACGGTTCGACACCTGAGCAAGACGATACGAACCCCTGAGCACGACGGTACGACCCTTGAGCATGACGGTTCGACACCTGAGCAAGACGATACGAACCCCTGAGCAGACAGTACGACCCTTGAGCATGACGGTTCGACACCTGAGCAAGACGATACGAACCCCTGAGCACGACGGTACGACACCTGAGCACGACAATAGGACCCTTAAGCACGACGGTACGACACCTGAGCACGACAATAGGACCCTTAAGCACGACGGTACGACCCTTGAGCACGACGGTGCGACACTTGAGCATGACGGTACGACCCTTGAGCATGACGGTTCGACACCTGAGCAAGACGATACGAACCCCTGAGCAGACAGTACGACCCTTGAGCACGACGGTACGACCCTTGAGCACGACACTTGAGCATGACGGTTCGACACCTGAGCAAGACGATACGAACCCCTGAGCAGACAGTACGACCCTTGAGCATGACGGTACGACCCTTGAGCACGACGGTACGACACCTGAGCACGACAATAGGACCCTTAAGCACGACGGTACGACCCTTGAGCATGACGGTACGACCCTTGAGCATGACGGTACGACCCTTGAGCATGACGGTACGACCCTTGAGCATGACGGTTCGACACCTGAGCAAGACGATACGAACCCCTGAGCACGACGGTACGACCCTTGAGCATGACGGTACGACCCTTGAGCATGACGGTTCGACACCTGAGCAAGACGATACGAACCCCTGAGCACGACGGTACGACCCTTGAGCACGACGGTACGACACCTGAGCACGACAATAGGACCCTTAAGCACGACGGTACGACCCTTGAGCATGACGGTTCGACACCTGAGCAAGACGATACGAACCCCTGAGCACGACGGTACGACACCTGAGCACGACAATAGGACCCTTAAGCACGACGGTACGACACCTGAGCACGACAATAGGACCCTTAAGCACGACGGTACGACCCTTGAGCACGACGGTACGACACCTGAGCACGACAATAGGACCCTTAAGCACGACGGTACGACACCTGAGCACGACAATAGGACCCTTAAGCACGACGGTACGACACCTGAGCACGACAATAGGACCCTTAAGCACGACGGTACGACCCTTGAGCATGACGGTACGACCCTTGAGCACGACGGTACAACCCTTGAGCACGACGGTACGACGCCTGAGCACGACGGTACAACCCTTGAGCACGACGGTACGACACCTGAGCACTACGGTGCGACACTTGAGCATGACGGTGCGACACTTGAGCATGACGGTTCGACACCTGAGCAAGACGATACGAACCCCTGAGCACGACGGTACGACCCTTGAGCACGAAGGTACGACACCTGAGCTCGACGATACGACCCTTGAGAACGACGGTACGACCCTTAAGCACGACGGTACGACACCTGAGCACGACAATAGGACCCTTAAGCACGACGGTACGACCCTTGAGCACGACGGTACGACCCTTGAGCACGACGGTACGACCCTTGAGCACGACGGTACGACACCTGAGCACGACAATAGGACCCTTAAGCACGACGGTACGATCCTTGAGCACGACTGTGAGACCCTTGAGCACGACGGTGCGACACTTGAGCATGACGGTACGACCCTTGAGCACGACACTTGAGCATGACGGCACGACACTTGAGCACGACGATGCGACCCTTGAGCATGACGGTACGACCCTTGAGCATGACGGTACAACACGATCACGACGGACGATAATTGAGCATGGCCGTCAATAATATAATATATATAATATATATATATATATATATATATTATATTAATATATATATATTTTATATATATATTTATCCCTGGGGATAGGGGAGAAAGAATACTTCCCACGTTTTCCCCTGCGTGTCGTAGAAGGCACTAAAAGGGGGGGAGCGGGGCTGGAAATCCTCCCCTCTCGTTTTTTTAACGTTTCTCCTTAAATGGAGAAACGAGACAGGGGACAGTGAGGATATCCCTTGAAGGCCCAGTCCCTGTACTTAACGCTGACCTCGCTAATGCGGAAATGGCGAATATAAGAAAAAAAAAAAAAATAAAATAATATATATATATATATAATATATATATATATATATATATATATATATACTTTGTACAAACAAGATCAAAGAACTATACTCCTTAAAAACAAACCATTAAAGTACGATAATCTCCAATTTGCCAGGCTACCGCTCGCCTCTACCCACAAAATCACTGACATTTCTCCACCTTTCCTCGTTATACAGTGTTGCGTCTTGTGTTGGTCTGCGTTTCTGGTAACTCAACACTTTCTGAGTTGCGACCAGAGGCGTTAGGTAGTAGAATAAATGAGGCCTTCGTGTCTGAGGGCCATCAGGAACCAGCAGAGACGAATAATGAACAGCAAAGACCACGCTGGAACTCGTTAAACGGCATTTATACTCGTTAACCCCATCGGCCAGGATATATTGTATATTCGCTGATGAGAGCAGATTGCCGATTTCAAATGAGTAAAATCCCATTTAATCCCAAAGTTCAGAGGACAGTCTGTTCTCATTATTATTATTATTTCAGTAATTATTCGAAAACAAGCGAAATTATGGAGTGATTTACCGATGGACAGGAGAGCCCGTAAAGCCCACACGAACTCACACACGCACACACTCACACACGCACACATCCCCACACACACACACCCACACACACACACACACACACACGCACCCAACCACACCAACACACTCGTTATCCTTAGCTCCAAAAGACACCAGCCGAAACATTGGGCTGCGCCCTACGGAAGCCATTTTCTAAAACCTGTCTCTCACTACAGACGCCAACTCGCTACAGACTCCAAAATGTGTAGGCATGTGGCTACCGAAGGGAGCTGGTATGGGAGATTCAAGTTAGGAGCTGGATCTCGAGGAACAGGGAATGGAACGGGAGAGAAACAAGAGAAGAGAGTGAGTGAAAACTGTATTAAAAAGTATGGTGGGAATTGGAACGACAGATAACAGATGTAAGCTGGGGGGACCACGACGTAAAACTCCCTTCTGTTATATTCCAAAGGGTATCTCTCTCTCTCTCTCTCTCTCTCTCTCTCTCTCTCTCTCTCTCCGGGAGAGATGGAAGAGATCCTGAGACAGACAAGATTATTCAGGACCATATAGGGAGATCCTGGCCCATACAGGGAGATCCTGGACCGTACAGACCACACAGGGAGATATAAGACCATACAGGGAGATCCTGGCCCAAACAGGGAGATCCTAGACCATACAGGGAGATCGTACACCATACAGGGAGATCCTGGGTCATACAGGGATATATTTAACCATACAGGAAGATCCTATACCATATAGGGAGATATCAGACTATACAGGGAGATCCTGGACCGTACAGGGAGATCTTAGACCACATAGGGAGATCCAGGGGCATACGGGGAGATCCTAGACCCGTCAGTAGCAACCCCTTCAATGGACCCAGGCTCTCTGGGGAGAGTCTCTGGTTGTGTCTAAGCAACAGAAGGTCAGCAGGTGGGCCGGCTACAGTAGATGGGGTACGTCAGCAGGCTGGTGGGTGTGCTGGCATCGCTGTGGCACCCGTGTATGACGCCAGAGGAATCGCATACACCCCCTCCCACCCCTTGATAATGGGGGCACACCCTCACCAGTAAGGGAGGTGGGTGTGACCCTCGTGTGTGTTATTCTCATATGTGTGACCTTACATGTGTGACCCTCACACACCTCCCTCTGACGTAACCCTCACAGCTGTGACCCTTACATGCGTGACCCCCCCATGTACGTGACCCACGTACGTGTGACCTTCATATGCGTGATCTTCGTATTGCCAACGTATGACCTACTGTGACCCCTACATAACACGTCACGAAAGCCCCAAGAAATATAATAAACATCAAGTCATCCCAAGTTATTATAATTTTCTTCTTTTTTCAAAATGAAAAATAAGACAATTTCCGACGCAAATTTTTTGCGTATTTCACGTCACCGCTAAACTTCAATTTCCCGCCATGAAGCCTTCGAACCCCCGCCTGGCATATTTTCACCCAAAAAAAAAAACATGAAAAAAATATCCCGAGTTGACATACTGGTCGCTTCTTTTCGGGGTCAACTTCGAGCCTGGGTCCTCCCATCCCCACCCATCCCCCCTAGTCAATTCCTCCCACCCACCCACCCCCTAGTCAATACCCCCACCCATCCCCCAGTCAATACCCCCACCCATCCCCCAGTCAATACCCCCACCCATCCCCCAGTCAATACCCCCACCCACCCCCCAGTCAATACCCCCACCCACCCCCAAGTCAATACCCCCACCCACCCCCCAGTCAATACCCCCACCCACCCCCAAGTCAATACCTACTGATTGCTGCTCTATGAACATAATGTGTCGCAACCTGACCTTAATTGCGTCAGCCGCAGAAATATAAATGTTTGGGACACAAATTTTCGGGAGGGAAGGGAGGGGAGGTGGGTATCCACCGTGTTGACAAAAAATCAGCTGTTTTATGTTCGAGTGAATACCCGACATTAACAGGGTTTAGCAAAAAATATATATATACATATGTATGTATTTTCATTAACTGTTTTTTTGTAAATGTGTGTGTGTGTGTGTGTGTGTGTGTGTGTGTGTTGTCACACAGATGACCCGGGTTTGATTCCCGGGGTGTCCAGAGGTCGCCGGTTTCCATTGACATATACACACAGGCGTTACCGTACTCCGCCTGCTCGAGGTCACACCTCACAGCAAAGGGGAAAAAGACAGCCTTGACGAGGCTGTATCATAGTCCACTGACGGAGGAAAGAATTTCTCTTCCTCAAAGGAGTGCGTCCTTTCCCTGTTACCGAATGTAGCGCAGCCCTGGGGCTGTATGAGTCCCTGGAAAAGGGTCCTGAATCTAAATCCTAAAGCCCAGCTTAGCTGGGAAAAGCTAAGCCTGATGTATTCCGGTTAAGGGCGACCTTACCGTACATGTCTTTATACACATATATTTTCGGGGGTAGTTATGTGACATGTATGTGCTGTTACCAAAACTTCGACTGCAAAGTCATATGGATATGTAAGGTTTTGTCCGAGCATCACACACTGACCTGGAATAAATGCCGATAAGTATGTTAGTGTAGGTGTCACACTGCTGTTGTATGGATAGCAAGCCTTGGTTCCCGGACGTAGTACAGAGAGGAGGGTGGATACCAGTGTGTGCTGAAGTGGTTGGACATAGAGAAAGGATGAGTTAACAGAGCCGCAGCAAGGAAGTTCTCTCTGTTCAAAACAGAGGAAGAAATGGTTAGAGGAAGGCTATAGGTCCCAGGAGGCTTTGGGGTACCGGGGCTCGAACATTCAGGAGGGTGAGAAGCGTGCACTGAATGAAAGCGTTGGAGCAATGTGGAATGTGAGGGATAAGGGGGGGGGGGGAACATGCAGGCAACAGGTTGAACCGGTACATCATATGAAGCAGACAATATACACAATGGAAGAGTTCGAGGGATTTAACTGTGAACAAGGGTCTATTGTTACGGTGCATCACACATGACAACTACAGAGCGAGTGTGAGAGCAAAGAGGAAAATATTTCGTGCGATCCTGATGCCACCTGGCTAAAGAAAGACAATGTGGATAAAATGAAAATACAAATTACATCCAAGTTTCTCGTTCGAAGGTGTTTATAATCTGTGACGTAAATAAGGTATGACCTAATCTTAGATTTTCTTCATTGCATTTTAATGAAAGATAATGTGGATAGAATATTACTGTGGTGGTGGCGGCGACAACGGCATCTCTCTCTTTTCTCTCTTTCTCTCTCTCTCTCTCTCTCTCTCCTCTCTCTCATCTCTCTCTCTCTCTCTCTCTCTCTCTCTCTCTCTAATCATTAAAGTTATAGGTCAGCCACAGTGTTGTAAATTGGCCAATATCATGCACCTGTGACACAAATATTTACTTGGGAACACTTTGATATAGAAGTGAAAAGCGTATCAAAATTATCAAAAAAGGAAAAACTCGAACCGACCTGAATCAACGAAACGATCCGATATGAGCCGAAGCAACGAATGGAATGCGCCCCACCCAGGGCGTAGCCTCATAGCGAACGGTTGGAACCGAAGTGGAACAATGAGCAAAATGAACCCGTCATGACCAAAACAGCAAACGAAGCTGCCCGACCCTGGCATGCACACACATACCAACAAATCCATCGAGAAATGAACAGCATGTAGTCACTTAAATGACTACTGGTGAGTGATTGTGCACCTCTGAGCGTGAGACTGTAAGCTGTCACTGAGCTCGGCTCTGAAGCTCCGAATGCTTCGACCCTTACATTCGGAAGAAGAAGCAACATTTAAATGATTGGCGGAACTCTCGGATTTTCTACAGCAAGTGATGACTGAACAAAACCATCCATGTCACCACTGTAAGACAGATGTGATCAATTCAGAACCATAGAATATCAAACGTCTCTCCCTCAAACTGCCCGAGACTAGCTGGTTTCCAAACCATTGTTAGTCTTCGGACTTCAAACTGTTCCATAATTCCAGGTTCGTCTACTCGACTGTAACTCGATCTGATCCATAGGTAGATGGAAGGTTCGTCCAGCGGGTGACAGGTCCCTCTTCGTGTCCCAATGTAATACGTATCAATGAACCAATGCTTGTGGGATATACTGTATATGTTTTAGTGTACGTTCCAGTATGCTAGTGTTGATGGTTCATGATGTATTCTTGTGGTGTAGGATGTACGTATGCTGGCCCTGGTGGTGTATGACGTGTGTGGGGCCCTGTTGGTGTATGAGGTATGCTGGTTCGGTTGGTGTATGAGGTATGTTGGTGTATGAGGTATGTTGGTTCTGTTGGTGTATGGGTATGCTGGTGTATGACGTAAGCTGGTTCTGTTGGTGTATGAGGTATGCTGATCCTGTTAGTGTATGAGGTATGCTGATCCTGTTGGTGCATGACGCATATCAGATCTGTTGGTGCATGACTCCCACGTGACCTGATACACAAACACTTTAGCTTTTTTATTCATTCTAGTATTATTTTTTTCCGCCGTTTTCAGTTTGTGAGAGTATTGTATTTCACAACGGCAGAACCGTAGAAAATGTAATTCTCTCTACCATTTTTTTTTTTCATTTTCCGTTACGCAATGTATTTTTCAGTGAATAGTCCACGACTTTTTATTCATTTGGGGTGTAAAGTTTATGGTTTTGTATTTCCACTTTTTTATCGCTTTTTTTTTTCTCTCTCTAATTGGACCGGAGATTGGGAAGAAATATATGGTCGTTAAGTAGCTAAAAAGATAAAAAAATAATGTAAATCTACCACGTGTATCTCTTCATCAAAATCTAATTCCATTACATTCCACGTATATCTGGACACACCCAACGGAGGGAACAGAAATGATTCCGTTTTCTACCAGACACTGTGCCGAATGGAACGCCCAAACAATAAGAGGACTAGAGGGAAGCTGGGGAACTTCCATATGCAAACTGGAATGCACTCAGCTGAGTGGATCTGTGAGATGCACTCAGCTGAGTGGACCTGGGGAGGCGTGGCCAAGTAGGGCAACACATGGGGACGCGAATTCCTATTTCATTTTCGGTGGAAGATAGAAAGGAACGGGACGGGGGAAGGGAAGGGACGGGACGGGAAGGGAGAGAGAGAGAGAGAGAGAGAGAGAGAGAGAGAGAGAGAGAGAGAGAGAGAGAGAGAGAGGAGAAGCTGTGTGGAAAGCTGAGAGGCCTGTTGCGTAAACCCCTGGATCACCATGAATCAATCCCCCGGGGGTTTATATAAAGCCTTTGAGGACGAGGACTAGATGTTTTTGGTCGTCCTCGAGGGGGGGGTGTTAAGTCGTACTCAGGGGGTTAGTCAAGTCGTACTCAAGGGGATAAGTTATTGTACTCAAAGGGATAAGTTATCGTACTCAAGGGGATAAGGTATCGTACTCAGGGGGGGTTAAGTCATCGTACCCAAAGGGTTAGGTCATCGTACTCAAGAGGTTGTCATCGTCCTCAAGGAGTTGTTAAGTCACCGCGCTCCGGGGGAGTGTTAAGGACCAGCATCGTCAGGTTCTTCAGTGTTAATCCATAAGCTACACCAGTGTACATACCGTGGCCCGGACATCACAGGCACTCTTGACGACCCTGTGTATAGAGACTCCTAAAGATACAGGCGAGTAGAACTCTAGTTACAGGGGTGAACAGCTTGCCTCATGCACTCCGGTACACAGACAAAGGCACAGAGCAGGGGAAGTCTTTACCCCTATAAAGGGACAGTGGATTGGGAAGGCTTCGTAGTGGTGGCCATTTTCTATAAAAGAGGGCCTGGTGTTACCCAAAACCTGTCTGAACGCTCCTGCAGCCCAGGGCTGCGCTGTATGCAATAGCATGGATGTGTAGACTCCACATGAGTCTGAAGTTCCTTGACGAGACTGTACTCATTGTGATAAAACCTAGCCAAAGGTGACTTCTAATTCGCAGTGTAACCTCAAGCAAGCGGAGTATATATATATATATATATATATATATATATATATATATATATATATAATATATATATATATATATATATATATATATATGGCAAATGAAAAAACGAATATCAAAATCGAATTCATCCCCGTAGTCAGCTGGGATGCATGTTTCATTCCGCGCTCCGATGTGGTGCTGTGGGAAAGGTGCGTGTCACAGGGCGTGGGTGTCATAGGGCTGTGGGTGTCACAGGGTGTGGGTGTCACAAGGCGTGGGTGTCACTGGGTGTGGTCACACAGAGCGTGGTTGTCACAGAGCGTAACACAAGGCGTGCGGGTGCCAAGGAGAGTGTCATGAGGCGTGGGTGTCACAGAGTGTGGGTGTCACAAAGCGTGGGTGTCAATGGGTGTGGTCACACAGAGCGTAACACAAGGCGTGTGGGTGCCAAGGAGAGTGTCATGAGGCGTGGGTGTCACAGAGAGTGGGTGTCACAAGGCGTGGGTGTCACTGGGTGTGGTCACACAGAGCGTGGTTGTCAGAGAGCATAACACAAGGCGCGTGGGTGCCAAGGCGTGTCATAAGGCGTGGGTGTCACAGAGCGTGGGTGTGTCAGCAGAGCACATGGCCGCGGGAAAGGCCAGGGAAGGCATGTACACGATCGACTAAAATTTGTAGTAAATCTTAACACTTCTCCATGAATATTAATCTCCCGGATAAATATAGTGAACTGTGTCTTTACGTCAAGTCTATGAAGAATTCGAAATGCCTCCGCCATTCCGTCTGCATTTCCAAGTTAAAAGAACTGCCACTTAAAAAAAGAAATAAGAAAAAAAGCAGAGCATGTATAAATCACCGAATGTCAAAATGTCTACAAACAGTGGTGGAAAATGCGAAACCTGGTGAAACTCTCCCCATCTGACGGCAAACTGGTGTGACGCGTCCGAGGCCCGAGGCCGCAGCCACTTGTCCGGCACCCTGCATCAATATTTCATACACCACATCCTCGAACGCCTTTTTCTCTCATTTTGCCTACACATATAATTTCTTTGTACAGATTGTGGTACAGCACTGATACAGCATGTCGTATGATCGTTACAGGGGGCCTCAGTACAATGGAAAGGGGAAGGAGATGCCTGCCTTCACACCCTTCGGACGCCCCTGATTGCATGGAAATAAGGCAAAGCACACAATTTTCTTTTCGACTGCTAAGCCTAAAGATAAAAGCGATTTGGGCGGAGGGATGGCTCGACAAATAGGAGGAAAATGTAGTCCTTTCGCTCCTTCTATATAAGATGCAGGGGGGGGAGGGTGTAACATTTTGGCTGCTCATAGACCTTTGTATGCAAATCAGGGAGGGTGTCCATTGTACTGGGTTGGACGAAGATGTGGCTGACGCTGACAAGAATTGAGTTCGTGCGTGTTTGTGATACCTGACATGTTGCCTTCACAAACAAAACCTTGTATGTCACGTAGGGGATATATACGTGTGTGTGTGTGTGTGTGTGTGTGTGTGTGTGTGTGTGTGTGTGTGTGTGTGTGTGTGTGCATATATAATTATATATATATAATATATATATATATATATATATATATATATATATATATATATATATATTATATATATAATGTGTGTGTTATGGGAGGAAGTTTAGTCGTTTTTGGCCCAATTTAGCCATAATATATATATATATATATATATATATATATATATATATATATATATATTGTAAATATTGTAGTTTTAAACACACATATACACAGTCTACACCAAGCATCTGTTCATCGACCATCCCCCAAGGGAAGGATGAACACCTGGGTTGGGTGTAGGCCGACGGCTGCGCCCAGGATTTCGACCTCTACGCCAAGGTGGTCTATACAATCGTACGTTGCTGGAGTTAATGGGTCAAGGACACACACACACACACACACACACACACAGGGTAAGAAATATGGCCGAAGGATTCGTTGAAACAAATAATTTCCGATAAACAAATACAGGATCCTTAAACGAAGAAGCCCCCAACATGACATCACACCTCAGTCCTCACCATATCACGCAATCCCCACATCCACACATCACCCCCCCTCCCCCAAGTCTCCAAACACTACCCCTCACCCCTCAGCCCCACACATGCCACACCTCAAAGACCCGCATCTCAAGTAACACACCTTGAACTTCCACCTGACGTAGCGCCGCACTCCGATCACAGAACAAATTCCACGATAAAAACTCTTTTGTTATTTACGACGCCGTTGTTCCGCGCCGGCCACATTCCAACGAGGCAAACTATTTCAGTATATGAAAAAAGAGACAAAGACTCGTCTTCTCTTTGCTCTCTCTCTCTCTCTCTTTCTCTTTATCTTTTTTTACTTCTCAAAGAAGCTGCAGAATAGTGAAGAATGAGAGCCGCTCATAATTTCTCTTACGGGAAAAGTTTAAGGGGGACTTAACGAGAACCAAAAGACTACGAGTTCCAGTATTTTCCGGGAGAAACATCTGAAGCGAGATCTTTTTCGAGACGGGCGAGACTAGGCGGGGATGGGGAGCACACACGAAGCGTCGTGAAACAAAATACCTTCAAGAGCGAATGAGCGAAAGACGCGGCGCTAAGAGGCTATATATTCTTTTTCGAATGGAACTGAACCTCTGCTGTGAGGAGTCGAGACGGCCCTGGCACGAATGTTCATAAGGAGAGACTCCCGATTCTTGATTCAACGGGGCTAAAGATCCACACTTGGACGGTTCCATTTGAACGAACCCGGTTCGAGATGAACGAACCTCTGTTCGAAGCGTTGTACCGCTCGACTCGACGAACCACTTTGGCACGCAAATGCTTCAGTCAAGCGTTCCGAGCGGTGTCCCCTCCAAGGACCGCCCTTCACGTGAGTCTTAAAACATCGATGTCCTGGGGAGGGGACGAAGGATTCCCGCTGTGGGGATCCTTGGCTGCCTCTCTGCTACGAAAGTATCTCTCCCTTTTCTGTGGTTAAATTTAGACTCCTTGACAGTCCTTCAGCCAAAAGTATAGTTTCTCTCCCCACCCCATCCCATCCCCGCACGTCTACACTATCCACTACTACTATAGATGAAAAAGAACATGAAAAGTGGGATGAACGCTTCTCACTTGATAGGGTACCACCCCTCCTCACAGGCCAACCCTTAACTTGCCCCTTACTTGCCCTTCCCTAAACTGCTAAAACACCAGTTTCAAACTGAAAACCATCTGCTACAGCCTCACATTATTTTTTATGAATGGGTGTCAAGCAATTTAAACACCAACAATCTACAACTTAGTCCAGCTCTAACCACGGAGTCTACAGACATCAAGTTGACCTATTCAGACCTAACGCCGCGTAGCTATAAATAGCCCAGAAAAAAGTTGACAGGAGTATTTGAATACCGTCCAGAAAGTTTTATATGAAAGAAAAAGTCATTAACTGATACCGATCAGTTCATTAGGCGTCTAGATAGAAGGAAATTTGCTTTGTCTTAGTTACGTTCACTCGAAGTTGCTATACATTTCTTCTTTATAGTCAAATGAATTGTGAATTTACTTTGCCTTAGGTTACGTCCATTCAAATCTGGTGTAAATTACTTCTTTACAGCCAAGTGAACTGTTAATTCAAGTCTTTAGTGAAGTCCAACATAACTAAGTTTGGGCTGCCCGCCGACACAGCATGTATCACTCCGCGCTGGGAGGGAGGAGGCGAACGCGCGCCATTTCTTCGGTCGGCCTCTCTCGAACACTATACCTCTACTGGCCGTCAGTCGACTCACCCACCTCTCATTACATGTAGGCCCAGCTACGTCTTCTACCACCATGATCACGAACGGTCAATTCATAACGAGAGTATTGGGTGCGAAGCCAAAAAGAAAAAAAAACTACGGGGCGTGAAATAGTTTAACCCCGTGGGCTTTCATATATATTTTTCTCCCGCCAAGTTGACGACAGGAGAGCCACCATTAGCCGCCTCCTTACTCCAGCGATAACCCATTCCGGCAGACTTGCTGATCGTTAAGTGCCACTAGAAGGATTTTCATGAATACTTAATGAGTTCAGTGGGATTGCCTGGAATTACGAGTGTAATCAATGGGGGGAGGGGGGGAAAAGGGGGTTTAGCTCTCTGCTGGCTCCTAGCGATAATGGGGGTGGGAGGGTGGGGGGGGGATGGATGGGGAGGTGTTGCTCTTCCCGCGCGCGCCTCCCGTCTGTTACAACGGCTCAGGGACTCTGAAGGCCACGGAGTGCCGTAATTCGACCGCATTCGTAAAATGTCGTGTTGTGTTCCATACATCCATGTGTATGTTTTAGAATTTTTGTTGTCACAAAGTTTTGTTGGCCGGCCAACCCCCAGACACACACACACACACACACACAATTAATCTATGCTCTTGTTACTTGTGCGTTCGCGGCGGCGTTCACTCGTCTGAAATTTATGAACTCATATATGCAATGTATCTAACCACAACAACAAAAAATTGAATAAATAAATTCATTTCTGCTGCAAGTAAAACATTGGGCACCGTCCAATCAACAACGAATTCATTTTGCGGAATTTCAATCAAAATATTAAAAAGAACAGGATGGCTGCTCTTTACACTACAAAAAATTATATACAAAGCGATTAAGTATAGAGAGAATGACATTATTATTTCAGCTGCGCGGCAATTTCTCTCAATCTGAGCGGCAAAGTAGCAATAAAGTAGCGGAAGGAAGAGGGGCATTAAAAAAAAAAAAAAACACTCGGGCGTTGTAATTAAGAATACAAACCGTAATTTCGAAGTCATCTAATTTTTCCTCCACGGACGCGGGAGCCGAGTTACTGTAATCACATTGGCGGGAATTTTGGGTGACGTTGAGGTTCGTGTGACATGGTCAGAATACTGATGGATCCGCCAGCCATCCAGCTGCCCCGAGGATGGTATTATTGTGTTGGCTTTTGGACGCGTTCAAAACCTCCTCCTCCTCTGACCGCCACCATAGCGGCATGCAAGAGGGAATTTAGATAATAACCGACTGTAGAAATGATCAAAGCTCTTGGTATCTGGCAATTGTGATAATGCTTTTGTAAGGCTCGGTTTACTATCCTTTAAAAGACCATATAGTTTCAAAATACTTCCATTTTTTCCTCCGAAATTTATGTAGAAACTGATACACTGACAAAAAATATAGAAACACATAAGTAATGCAGTTACTTTTTTTCCGAAATTGTTTTCTATAAACTGTTTAAAACAGTAAAGATAAGCTGATTAAGCTGATACCTGGTCTGATTAGGTTATATATTCAGTTTTAAATCAGATTATCTTTTTATTATTTTCTACGAACCGAATTTGTTTTAGTAAACATTTTTTTGAGGTTTGCCATTCATAGAAAATGAATTATTCAGCGCGGGGAAAAAATGTATGGCGTTACCCAGCAAATTGTACAAGGGAATACGAGTGCCTGCTTTACCATTTACCTTTTTTTATTGGCTTATCTTTATATTGAAGGAAATTACGAGGAGGACCATCTTGAGATTTTCTATACCTCACAGATACAAAAACAAACTGAACTAATGTGTACGAAGGGGAAAACGTGCAAAAAAAAAAAAAAACGCAAACAAAATAAGGCAAAATAAAGGTAAGCGGGAGCGGGGGAAGGGGATTGCGAAACGCACGTCAAACCTACAAAGATGAACAGAAAATGGAAAGTAAACAAGGCAGGTGGCGGCGTCTCGCAAGACGTGTACCCACGAATCTATCTGGTGACGAAAACAATTACATTTTCATGGTGAAGAAAAATACAAATAGAAAATATCGTTGGGTTGCTAAGGTGATGGGTGGGGAAAGAGCAATATTATGGAAGTAAAAGCAGCCACACACACACTCAAACGTGACTAACTTCTAACAACGCATTACTGAGCCAAACTTTTTTTAATCGCAGTTTTCATAGTTTTTAGATACTTTTACAAACTTTCAGAGACCATTAATAACCATTAGTAAGCGAAACTTTGAAATCTTACACTGGCAATGTTAAAATTTATGACCAAGTTTAACATAATCTTAACTATCTTTACCCAACCTTATATAAAATAATATATATATATATATATATATATATATATATATATATATATATATATATATATATATATATATGAAAAGCGCCTCTAATCATATCATAAACTTAGCAAACATAGTTAACATAAACCGTAAAGCTGTATGTAGAGCCGGTAGAATATCAACATTTTAACAAAGTTCCATAAGCTTTAACAAGTTAAACAGGCCGTTAATGACTTAGCAACACCTATAAACATTTAACGACGGTACGACCAATGGGCACCACGGGACGACAATTGAGCACGACGGTTCGACCATTGAGCACGACGGTACGACTCTCTTGGTACGGCAACGGGTGGTCTTTGAAACCTGACCTCCTTAGGGTCAAGGTCAAAGGCCACGCCAGTCATACCCAAGGGTCGTAACGTAGTGCTGTAGTCCTCAAGGGAGGTACAAGACCCACATCAGCCGGCATCACCAGCTGAGAGAGAGAGAGAGAGAGAGAGAGAGAGAGAGAGAGAGAGAGGAGAGAGGAGAGTGGAAGCTAACAGGACCGACACGCTCGCTGATTGGAGGGTCAGGGGTTGTTAATCGCTAATGACCCGGGTGATTACATGTTGCAGCCTGTCATTACGACGTAACAGCCGGCCCAACCAGGGCCTTGCCATCTCGTTGCAAGGAAATCCCTGCAGGACCTGGGATTAACCCCCAATCCCCTCTCAGTCCGAGGAGGGATTACAGACGGTACTAGGAGTGGATTTATATGACTAGGGGTGGATTTATCCAACGGCTCTAGGAGTGGATTTATCCAACTCTAGGTCTGAATTTATCAGACTCTAGGAGTGAGTTTATCCAACAGCTCTAGGAGTGGATTTATCAGACTCTAGGAGTGGATTTATCCAACTCTAGGAGCGTCCGGACTTATCCAACGCCTCTAGGAGTGGATTTATCCAATGGCCAAGTTACGCTACATTCTATCTACTTATCTCTGATTTTTCTTCGCCCAAGCCTCCATGTAAGTGCTTTTTGATCTAAGAGTGCGTCTACAGGTAAACAATGACATCATTCAAATTTGTTTCCATTACACGTCCGTGTGAGCTGGTGGTAATAACTGGTGTTAGTATGTGACGTGTGGCGCCAAGCACTTGAGGTCATTTGTATCCAAATTACGAACTACTGTCGTTCCGGACCTCATACAAGAGCGTCAGCCGGCGCTCAACCCACGCCAGTCCTATCCCGGACCTTGGTTCGAACCCTGGCCCTGGTGGCGTGACAAGGAGCGAAGGGCCCACCATACCACGGTGTCTGTCAGGGACAAAACTCGGGGGGGGGGGGGGTAAAGAAGGACGAGTGACCACGTTTATATCAATATTCAAACTACAACTTTTATTTTTCAGTTTTCAAGAATCATACCTCTCTCTCTCTCTCTCTCTCTCTCTCTCTCTCTCTCTCTCTCTCTCTCTCTCTCCTCTCTCCTTCCAACACCCACGTGAAAATATACATCGCATATCACTCTCAAGGAGCCGCAGTCCCCTCCCCCAACCACACCCCACCCCGCACTTGGTGTGAATTTTAAAAGCGTCACATATTCCTCACCTCCCATCCCATCCCTCTTCCTGAATAGCGATCTCTCTCTCTCTCTCTCTCTCTCTCTCTCTCTCTCTCTCTCTCTCTCTCTCTCTCTCCTCTCTCTCTCTCATACGTAGAGCTCAGGTATGTATATACTTGAGAGGCGGACCCAACCTTAACGTGAGAATTATGCATTTGACATTTGACCACGACCCCTGTCGATACATGGCTCCTACTGTTCCAGCTTTTACTCACTGAAATAAAAGAAGGGAGGGGGTTAACACCCCCACCCCTTACCCCACTTCTATAACTCGTCGTTGCCTTCTGCCACGCAACGCGCAGGGAACATGGAAGACATGAATTCTTTCTTCCCTCTCCCTGTGGATAGAGGGCGTTCAGGCTGACACTTAAGCGACATCTTCACTACTGTGCAATGGTCGGCAGGGATGTATCATGACACATAAATAAGAGATAAAATTACCAGGAACCCAACGTAATTTAAAGGCTGGGTACGTAGCCATAACAGGGATTATGTTATCTGGCATCGCTGCCCCCCCCCCCCTCCCCCCACCTTTCCTGTAATCGAACAAATAAGTTCAAACTACATATTCGTGTTACCGTGGGAAAGTGTCACCACAGTCCTTAAGATATCAAATGCCCTTTCAGAAAGCAAGTTCTACTAATGGGCTAGAGAAAGGCGAACTGATTGACCGGAAAGCTTATTAAGATTGTATTCAAATGACTAAAATAATTTCACAAAAATAATTTCAGTCATCCACAATACACACTGTGTTCATCAAAGGCAATTCTCAGTGTACCAATGAAGCGGGTACTTTGGTATAATATAAACCAGCTCTTGGCATTCAGAAACGCAACTAACATTTTCTTGAAAGCAAACATTTCTGTATATAATGCTTCAGACTTGATCAATACACTTTATGAAATCAATGTCTAACATCTGGTTGAAAGGCAACCTACATGAGCACCAAGCCCCCCCCCCCCCCCCCCCCCAACACACACACGTCAACTGTTTCTAAAAATGAACGAATACAAGAAAAGACGACTTCATTACCACTCAAATGAATCGACAAGAGATAAAGAGCTGTCCAACACCATGTACACCACAATGAAAAAAAAGTATTAAAAAAACGATCAAAAAATAGCCCCAAAGTTTAAACACTTTTCCTGAATTCGTTCTAGGTGATTCTCGAACAACCGCTCATTTCTCGCACGGATATCTATTCTGGAGTTGATTATCCTCACTAGGATTAATGAACTATCTCCTCCATATACAAAAGTAAATGAAAATACCCTTAGTAATCTATAAGTATTGGTAATACACGGAGAACGAATAAATAAAATTATATTTCTACTCGACACGAATCTTGTCAGCTAGTGGTAAGCCACCAAAAGCGAATTCCCTCATATTTTGATCCCGTATTACAGCTTGAGCAACCAAACTACCAGACTAGTGATGCAAATTCAAACTCACCTGTCTTCTTCCTCGATCGGGAATGAGAAGAAAGACGTACTCGAACTCTCTTCGCGCGATATTGCGCAATTTTTTGTGGCACATTTTTGCTTGAGTTTTGACTTTACGGGGACCGCCATGTCTGCTAGTACGCATTTCTGCCGCCAGGTGCAAAACGCATTTATGAATCCACTATGAAAAACGTCATTCATATATATATATATATATATATATATATATATATATATATATATATATATATATATATGGTCTCAAAAAAATTCATGTGCTTTGAATTTTTAATAGAATGACAAGCTACATCTAAGATTTATAATGCAAGATGGAGCACCTCCCCACTGCCATCGCGGTGTAAGGATCTATCTTGACAAAAATCTGCTGAACAGATGGTTTGGGTGAAAGGGTAGCATTAAATACCCTCCCTCCCTCGCTAGACATCACGCCAATGGATTTTTTTTCTTATGGGGATATCTAAAGGATAATATTTATCGTTTAAAAACAGATAACAATCGATGAGGTAAAAGCAGCCATTGAAATAGAACGCGCCCAAATCCAAAATGAACTGCTTAATGCTCTCTGCAACTCTATGGTGTTGCCATGAGTGTCCGGGCCAGAATGGCTATCAGTTTGAACACATGCGATAGCTCAAAATAACTGCACCTCTGTCCTCTTTAATTTGAGTTATGAATCTTGGATGTAGCTTAATTGACACTGTACCAATATAAATTCAAAGTGTGTATACATTTTTCGAGATCCTGTATATATGTAACAGGACGGAGATAAGGCTCGTATGTGTATGTGGGCCAGCTTTACTCTGCAAAGCCGTCGCTTGGAATGTTTTTTAGATGTGCGAAGTTACAGCACTACAGTGACGTAGGGAGGCCCCTAGTTTCGGAGGTATTAAGTTCAATGTGTGCTCTGTAACTACACTATATGTTGCTGTGACTACATCAACTGTTGCTGTGACTAAACCTACTGTAACAGTGGCTACATCACCTGTTGCTGTTACTACACCATCTATTGCTATGACTATTACTTGTCTCTATTACTTTAACCACCATTACCGTAACCACAGCCACCATTAACGTGACAGTAGCAATTATGACCATCGCCACAGCAACAAATAACGTAGAATGATACTAGGCTAGACTAGGCTTCAAGATACAGCTTCAATGTACCTACAAGTAGGCCAACTCATTCTTGCCAACTTTATGATCACGTCTCAAATTACAAAGTTGAATGTTTCGTAAGATCTAACATTATCATGTGTAACCAAGACAGCAGCTTCATTTCAATTAGATTTCCGTGACAGTATTTTCCCGCCATATGCATAATTTTTTTTCCCCCGCTGGCTGTTCAGCCAGAAAACGAGATGGGTGGATAGGTGTCTTTAATGTCCTGTGTCTTACCAGTAAATGTAAACAACAGATAACTAACAGATTTCCTGTTATCTGGTCTTTCCATGTACTCCACACACTTCCTCAACCCATCCACCTGTTATTCCCTTTCTAACCTAACTTTCCTCCGGGTCTAACTTCACCCTCCCTTTTTGGCCGTAACTTCACACCATCCTCCTCTAACCACCCCACGGAGCTTTATTATTCTAACTCGCCCGTATAACTTCCATCCTATCCAATTTTCTTGCCCTCCCTTCTTGACCTAACTCCCTTTATCTCCCTGTGTGCCTAACAACCCTCCCTTCCTTCTGTGCTCGTCATCTCGGAACAGCTCCCTTGGGTGCAGTAGGGTCGAGCCCTTTGAGCTAACATCACCTCTCCTTACTTCATGTCTGCCTTGCTGTTTTCCTTGGCTCAAGGTGGACGTGCGTGTAGAGGGGTTTACGGGAGATTATAGCTGAGGTGTAGGGGAAATTATCGTTGGGGTGAAGGGGATATTATCGTAGAGTAATGCATGGGTCACAGTACTGGTAAGGGTGGTGTAGAATTGGACAGAAAGTTGTCTTTGGGTGTAGTGTGAGTTATTGTGTGAAGTGAATACACAGTGTATGTGCGTGTGTGGAGGGGGGGGTTACATAAGTATGTGTGTAAATCGGTCTTCTTATGTCGTAAATGGAGGTTCTACAGTGGCAAAGATACGACCTTAAAAAGGTCAGGTCAAAGGCCAGACCATCATTGCTACTGCTGCTGCTGTGTTACAGCTGCAGGCGGCGTTAAACCTGCTACTGCTACAACTACTACTACTCAATTATTACTATCACCATTGCTAGAGTCACCACAACTACTACCACCATGTACTACCAGCATAACCACCATCTCAACCAGCTCTACCACTCTCACAAATGGCCCGTAACATGAAAAGAACATCCGCTTCCTTCAGCCTAGGCTACAAGCTACAAGCAACCCCCCCTCGCCATAAGACAGTCTGAGCACTTGCCACGGATATGTTATATTCCAGGTCGGCAGCCAAGGCCCAGGGCCCGCCCAGCCTCATACAGTATTCCGACCTAGTGTGAATCCTCATCCTAAATCGGACACCACAATTTGTCGGGGGAGCCGCGCCGTACGACAACTGCCAGCCACAACCATCCACACATCTCCCGGTCTGCCATCCCCTAATGGTAAACCCAGAGTTATTTTCTGAGGTTTATCCTTATCAGGAAAGGCGTTTATGTAAAGGTCAGTCGATGAACAAACTGAAAGGAAAAAGACCCGGTGGAATTTTTTGTTTTTAATGCTTTTCCGACGCGGGGGAATTCATAGCCCGGGTCGAGGGACATGACGCCTCGCTATTGGCTGTTTGAGAGGAAACGACTTTCTTGACTGGACGATTTTGTGGCCACAGGGTCCCTCCATTGGCCGGTGGCTGTGACGCAGACACTCCTGATTCGTGGCTGCCACAGAGTTATTTATTTTCATTGTACCTGCATAGCCAACTGTTCAGTAGGAGAAAGTGTCAGTAAGGTTGTTCTGAGATGAAGGATGCTTGGGGGGCCCGATGACGTGACCGGACGCTCAACGAACTAATACTTCCAGCCATTTCCCGACCCCCTAAGATGGAGAGGGAGACATCCGTTGCGGACGGATAATTCACATGTTACATTGAACCCAATTTTCATCCCGGGACGCTTGCCGTAGCTTAAAGTATGAGCTATGAATCACTGAGGCCGTAGCTCAGAGAAATGCTTCCGGGTAGAGCGATGGAGGTGCTACATCTCGGGTGGCGGACGATAAAGTCAAGCTGTGTGATGCTAGGCTATTGTTCTGCCACGGGAGCTACAGTAGTGGGCGTGGGCGGGCGGGCGGGATCTGGGCTTCCTCCTCCAGGCAGCTGCCGCGCAGCTACTCTTGCGCAGACGCCAGTACCCTGTGGACGATTGACAAGGCAATTTAATGGATATTGTCTACAGTTCTAGTCTGTTTAGGGCAAGGCTGATGAACTTACATGAGTTCGTTGGCGCCAGCAACACTTGTTTCACACAATATATTTTTTTTTTTTTTTTTGCTTTGTCGCTGTCTCCCGCTTTGCGAGGTAGCGCAAGGAAACGACGAAAGAATGGCCAACCACCCCATACAATGCTTGATTCATCCACTGACAGCACGTCACCCGGTATACACATCGCTCCATCACTCTATTCTTTGCCCTCCTTTCACCTCCTGCATGTTCAGGCCCGATCACTCAAAATCTTTTTCACTCCATCTTTCCACTCCAATTTGGTCTCCTCTTCTCCTCGTTCCTCCACTCCGACACATATATCCTCTTGGTCAATCTTTCCTCACTCATTCTCTCATGTGACCAAACATTTCAAACACCCTCTTCTGCTCTCTCAACCACGCTCTTTTATTTCCACACATCTCTCTTACCCTTACGTTACTTACTCGATCAAACCACCTCACACCACACATTGTCCTCAAACATTCATTTCCGCACATCCATCCTCCTGCGCACAACTCTATCCATATCCACGCCTCGCAACCTACAACATTGTTGGAACCACTATTCTTCAAACATACCATTTTTGCTTTCCGAGATAATGTCTCGACTTCACACATTCTTCAAGGCTCCAGAATTTCGCCCCTCCCCACCTATGATCCACTTCCGCTTCATATAATATATATATATATATATATATATACATATATGTATTATATATATATATATATATATATATATATATATATATATATATATATATATATATATATATATATATATATGCTCACACACACATAGAAGCTGCCTATTAACCAATACAATCACGTTCAACATGTCCAGCACTCAGTTACAATAACACCAGACCATCTCATCCAAAACATCTCATAACCAACCACTAACTTCCAAACGGGAAATAAGTTACCCTTGCTTCATACTTTAGCTATTTATGTTCACACTCAGGACCTATGAGAGGAGGTTGCATATAATGAAGACTACTAGCATTCACATTTTGTGCGAGCCGAGTTAAAATGTTGTTAAAGCCCGAGGGCCTAAAACCGTAGTGGATGAAACAGGATGACGTGTGGAGGAAGGATGGGGACCCGAAACTTTGTACCTCTTGATAAGCTTCCTCTCAGAAGCCCTGCTCGTATTGCACCCCTTCAACAACAAACACAACACTGACAAAACATATTCACTCTGTAATGACTCAATTGGTACTAAACAGTAGCCATCCCCCCCACCTTTTTTTTTTTTTTTGTAATTTTGAACATTTACATTTATCGAAAACTACACTTCCCAGACATACAAGAATTATTCTTTCTCCGCTTTCAGGACATCACCCATGTCGCCAACGTCTCAAACACCCATCTAACATTTCATAAGACTTATCATCTTCAGTATGAAATACCACCCTAAGCCAGGTAACCAACTATCGACCAGCCCTGAATGGGAGGATGAACACATGGGCCGACTGCCAAGTGACCATGATTCGAACTCAAGCGGGCCAGACCCCTGACTGTTCTATGCTGACTCATATGAAAAAACAAATATTCATTTCCATTTCGTCTCACGCCCTCTCAACTATGTCATTTCTGCAACAACTAGAGAATAACCTTCATAAGTTGGTCGTAATTCGAACGCTGGAATTCAGATATAACGAGTTTTTCTCTAAGTTTAGATTTCCGACTTTAGCCTAGCTACATTTATCCTATTCTGCGAGGTCCTTCCGTAAGATGCGAGGTCCTTCCTTAGGATAGTTTCTTGCTGCTTCCTCACCCCCCATGAGGATACGTGGTGGATGCGCAGCGCCAGGCTGAATAAGAGATTAATTAGGGTACATTATGTAGAGAGGAAAGAAAGGGCTGCTAACGTGTTGTGTGGTACAGAGAGTGATGAAAAGATTAATGACGTGAGCGGCCAGCCCATTTCTCTAGCCTCTCTCTCTCTCTCTCTTCTCTCTCTCTCTCTCTCACACACCCCATAATGCCATCGTCACAAATAGTGTCACTAATAAATTTCTTCCTAGAATCTTCATACGGTAATGTCTTAAAAAAAAAAAAAAGTTTTCATGAAGGAAAATACCAGTAAATACCGTCTTCGCCCTCAATAATAGGTCACATAACTCACTCAGTTCTTACCTAAAGTTCTAAATATCGCATTCCCATAAATCGTCAATGTCCCTTTAAGAAAAAGTTCCTCATAAAAAATTCTCCCTTAAATTGTCTCTCCCTTAAGAAGAAAGTAAAAAAAATCTTCCAAAAATCGCTGAATTTCCAAAAATCGTCGCCATAAATCGCTCCACTCTCGCTAGTCCAGGCAGGCGGCCCAGAGCCTAGGCTAGGAATGGAGATATTTATGTGCCAGCACATTATCATATAAAGAACTCCTGGCGTTATATCGCATACCGGCCATCTTTTATCCAGCGAAGACGAGAGTATGACCCCGGGGGAATGCGTTTCGCACAGTCTCCTCTACTGGCCTCTCAGGCTGAGCTAAAGAAAGATTATTATCTCCGAAATTAAAAGCATTCGTCTCTCCATTCAAATCTTAGGCGTTCCTTTTAGAGTGGGTAATTAGGTGGGAAGAGTATAATCGTACACAAGGCCACGGTGGGGACAGGCCCACTACCACCTTGGCGCTGTTGGTGTGACCCTAATCCACCCCATCTTCCATTTCTTTGGCCTATTACCATCCTATGTATCATGATCACACACACACACTCTCTCTTTCTCCTTACGCAACACCTTATATTGAGCCCATGAATACATCTTTTTTAATAACATCTCTCCTAGGATCATACGATTACTTATAATACCAGTCACAAAGTGCTGTTATATGAATCTTCCATTCGAACATTCACTGACTGATGTTTCTAGTTCGTATTCATCCGCTACCTAAATACACGACCCTTGGGTATGATGGCGCGGCCTTTGACATGACTCCTAAGGGTTTTAAGACAAAAGGCCACGCCATCATACTCAAGAGCTGTACTACTGTGATCAAGAGCAGTACCGTCGTGTTCTGGGGTCGTACATCGTGCTCAAGGGTTTTACCGTCGTGCTCAAGGGTCTTACCTTTATGCTCAAGGGTCGTGCCGTCGTGCTCAAGGGTCGTAACGTCGTGCTCAAGGGTCATACCATCATGCTCAAAGATAGCACCGTCCTGCTCAGAGGTCGTACCGCCGTGCTCAAAGGTCGTACCGTCGTGCTCAAAGGTCGTACCGTCATACTCAAGTTGCCTTCCCGACACATTTATCTGGAAAGACTCAAGTGTTTTGATAAGCTGTAATAATAGCAAGAACCTCGTACTGGAAGCAGATGGTCAGTTTCACTGGCATTCCAGTTCGGCTGGAAAGATCTGGGGACTGTAAGGGAGTTAATCTGGCAGCAATAATCTGCAAGGATGGCAATGGGGAAGTGGAGAGAGAGAGAGAGAGAGAGAGAGAGAGAGAGAGAGAGAGAGAGAGAGAGAGAGAGAGAGAGAGAGAGAGAGAGAGAGTAATGCAAGGAGGGAAAAAAACTGTGACGCAATGAGATCTTTGGTGAAAAGGTATTGTAAAAGATCAGAAATCCTGTATGAAGTATTATTCTCGAATATATCTCTGGGCGTGAAAAACTATGTTCTAAAGCATGATTGATACACATGAGGGCAAAAGAAACGAATCCCTTCGTAATATAATAATGATCTAAGAGACAAGATAGCGTATAGAAGGAAACGAGATATATGATATGGAGGAATGAGTAGAAAGGACAATGGGAGTACTTGAAAGAGCCATAATCTAAAATATCTAAATGTCTACGTAAGGTTATCTGTTAGAGGACGGTAATACAGACATACAGACAAAGACAGGATGGAGAAGCAAAGGGCTCCTTCCCACCCACCACTTCCTCCGGCATATCGCTCCGTGTGGAGGAAAGTAGACCCCCACCCACGGCCACAGACAGGTCTGGTAAACCGTGCGAGAGGCTAGTGAAGACGAGGGACGGTGTGGTTAAAGGCACGGGTGACAAGAGGACAAGGACGACACAGACGGAATCCGTAAGCTACCGAGGGCTTGAGGGAGGGGTCTATATAAACCCCTGGCCACAGGGGTAAGGTCCTGCTATGCTCTGTGGACCAACTGCTTTATCCCGTTAAAGGCTTTTGCAGCAAGTGGGTCTGATGTCTCCACTGTTTTATAATCGAACATAATCAACAAGAAGTGGAAATAGGGTTACAGTATTCTAGGGAGAGGGAACAGGGTAACTTTATTTTCTTTACACTTCAATGTCGAGTTAATAAATGATACACGCGCTTTTCATGAACACTTCAACTCAAGTATTCTTATGGACGCTTCTTCAGGCGTCCATATGTCATCTTAATTGGCTAATAGGTTTCTGTCATGTTTATTCACTTGATTCTTTACTCTGTTTTGTATATTTACAGTTTCTCATTCGGATCATGAGAAGCATTTTTAAGAATATACATTGCTACATCTTTTAAGTCTTGCGCGAATATAGAACTGCTAAATACTTTATAAATACAAGTGAAATCCATATAAACGCATGTGAAGTTTTAGATAATCTATTCATTTAATTTTCGACAGGGTGGTTTAGTGGGATGGAAAGGGATAGAGGAAAGAATTCTCTTTCCCTTCCAGTGGTCGGAAGAGAATGTCTTGACTAATGCTCAAAGAGCGTTTTTCTGCTCTTCCTTCATCTCTCATCGCGGACTTTTGATTAAAATTCTTCCCAAGGCGACCCTTTATCCGGTAATCCAAACCCATAAAACAAGAATGATATGAAGTAACTTAACCAGAATAAAGCGAAGCGAAGCATGTACCCCGCCACAACCATTCATTCTGAAAACGTAAACTAATTCAACATACGATGCTCAGTCCAGCCGAACTTCAATACAGATGAATATACAGGAACTATCGATGGTTTAATCAAAAGTTTTCTCTGAACTCATTCTAAAATGTATTTGTGCAGTCGAAGGATTATGACTTCTCCATCATGTGACGTTGCTCGTGACGTGGAGAGACTTTCAATCAATCATCCTTGGTGGGAGGGAAGTTGCACGCTGTTCTACATGGTGTCTTAAAACTCCGGACTCAAGAGACAGAATTCTCCATCTTATCTTTAGCTTAACAAACGTTCAAAGTTCGTGTCATCATTTTTGGAAAGTTGTTGAACTAAAGGTAAAGGTATGGACTTCGTGATGTAGCGGTTAGCGTTCCTGATTATGACACATTCACGGGCCGTCCCGAGTCGAACATACAGGTTCGAATCCTGGTTACGGTAGTCGGTCTACAGTCGACCCATCTGTTCATCCAACCTTTAACTTTTCCAAAAGAAGGGACAGAGAAAAGGGGCTAAATGAGGATTTTCTCTCAACCACAGTTCCCTATCCACAGACCTTTCCATGGTTTATATCGGTTGTTTCACATGCCCTGGTTCAGTCCATGGATAGCACATCAAACCCAGTATACCACATCGTTCCAATTCACTGTATTCCATGCATGCCTTTCACCCTACTGCATGTTCTGGCCCTAAACGCTAAAGATCTTTTTCACTCTGTTCTTCCATCTTCAATTTGGTCTTCCTGTTCTTGTTTCATCCACTTCTGACATATATATCCTCTTTGTCAACCTTCCCTCACTCACTCTCTCCAAAAGTCCAAACCATTTCAGCACATCCTCTTTATTACTAACATCTCTCTTACCTTTTCATTACTTACTCCGTCAAATCACTTTACACATGTTGTCCTCATTTCTACAAACTCTTCCAAACTCAGGCACCAACTTCTGCAGTTTCTCACTTGAATCAGCTGCCCCTGTCTGGAAGACCCTTGCATTTACCTCCCTCAGCATCCCATTCATGAACAAATTGAACAACCATGGAGATATAACTCAACCCTACTGCAGACCAACCTCCACTTGGAACCATTCACTCTCCTCCCTTCCTACTCGTGCAAAAGCCTTACACCCAAGGTCAAAACTTCTCTTTGTTTCTAGCAAATTGCCTCACATACTGTGTATTCTTAAGATCATTCACAAAGCATCTCTATCAACCCTATCATATGCTTCCCCCACATCCGCAAATGCCATATACAGATCCATCTGTTTTTCTTCATATTTCTGACACACATTCTTTAAAGCAAACACCTAATTTACACATCTACCAATTCTGAAACTGCACTGTTGCTCCCCAATCTGATGCTCAGTACATACCTTCACCCTTTGTCAAAACCCTTCCAAACAACTTACCAGGTACACTCACCTTTATCCCCTTTGCCTTTATACAATGGCACTATACATGCATTCGGCCAATCCTCAGGCACTTCACCATGATCCGTATACACACTGAATATCCTTACTAACCAATCAACAACACAGCCATCCTATCTCTTCATAAATTTAACTGCAATACCATCCATTCTAGCTGCCTTGCCTAATTCCATCTTGCACAAGGCTTTCATCACCTCTTTTCTCTGCACCAAACCACTCTCCATGACTCTCTCAGTTCACGTACCATCCCAACCAAAACACCCTACATCTGCAACTCTCACACCAAACAAATTCAACAGTCCTTCAAAGTATCACTCCACGTCCTTCTCACTTCAACACCATATGTTATCACTCTCCCTTTTGCCCCCTTCACTGATGTTCTTATTTGTTCTCTTGTCTTCCACACATTATTTACCCATCTATCTATATCTCTGACATCTATCTATATCTCTTCCCAAATGGAACTCTCTCAAGGGGGTAGCCACAGCAATAAAATCTCAATAATTAGTGAACTCCAGTGCCACTTCTTGGCTTTAGTGCCTCACACTTAACGGGCCACTGGCAGAGGGCAACTCTAGCACAACGTTTGTAGTGGCTCCTACCTAATGTTCCCACTGACTACCTCTACCTGATGCTCCTGCCTAATGTTCCTACTTACTAATTCTGCCTAATATCTCTACCTAATGCTCCTGCCTAAATGTTCCTAACTACTACCTCTATCTATTGCTCCTTCCATTTTGCCAAAAGGCAGGGCTAGCACATAATGCTCACTGCAGGAAAATCTATAAGTTATGAAGCATGAGCCATGTGAAATAAGTGTTGTCAAGTGTTATATGACACGGAAAGACTGTAAATTTATGGATAGAATGCCAGTAGTCCACATGTGGGTGAGGCAGAAAGAAAAGACAGCTTCTGAGGTCAGAGGAGTGCAACTTGACAATCAATGAAGTGCTGGCTCACTACGCAGCCATCACTAACCCAGGCAGGTAGTACTGGTATCATATACCTCCCTGGTCGTTGGCTGCCTACCATCTGCTACCTACTACATAACTTACCTCCTTATACTTACGGATGAAGCTGAGGTCATAAGGAATTAGGATTGACTTTTAGAGAGGCTTACATGGATTCAACCTATGCAAATGCAAAATGAGGGCAGAACACACCAAAAAAGCTGAGGTCATAAGGAATTAGGATTGACTTTTAGAGAGACTTACATAGATTTAACCTATGCAAATACAAAATGAGGGCAGAACACAGCAAAAAAGGCTTTGACACAACATAAATCTCAGGAATCTGTGTGTGAGAGAGATTTGAAATTTGACGCTGTATCCAAATTGCATGGCAGACCCTCCCTTGTTGCATGGGAACATCAAATAATCAGGCTGATGGACTGAAGAGGAAAGGGCTTTGGAACAAAAGAGGAAATATCATAAAGTGTATTCACACTGAAAGACATATTACCACCAGCACTAAGTAGATGTGATGAGGATGGTCGGCTGCGAAAACCATGAGACTGCTAGACAATGTAAGCTACTGAAGGATCTTGAAATGATATCATGTTCTGGGATTCAATGAAAGTTGGATCAGTGCTAAGGGAGCAAAACACAAAAAAATTCATGCCTATTTCTTTAAGTATGACTGGAAAATACTTTGACCTACAGGATGGTATCACTGAAAAGCATGGCCTAGTCTATAAGATACTAGTAAATGTAATCAGACAGTAAATAGACAAATATTATCAGAAATTTTCTCACTATAGTTCAAGAGTATAAGACTCATTCCAAAACTGCGTTACCTACATAAAAGATGTAATCTTAGCTTTTTATATTGCAAGAATTATACATGCTTAACTTTTCAAAACTGGGAAAACCAGAAAATATTAAACATTAAGATGATGGTAACTCAGGATGTACATGGCAATGGACTCATGCACCTGCTTCAGTGTAAAATGCTTAAACCAATGTACAGGCCATGCCCACAATGTGAACAAACATCTTTAAAAATAAAAAGTTGCCTTAAAGGTGACATTTCTTTAGAACATCATTCTATACTGTTTTTTAACAAATGCAGCACTAACATTCATTTATTATAAGTCTTTGTCTTATTTTATGCCTTTTAAAAAATACTTTTCAGGTATGAAACCCTTCAGGTTAATGCAATCACACCTGATTATTATTAACACATTATATGAATTATATTCAATGCTTATTATTTCCATTCTGTACAGTCATAAATTAGGTCCTTATAAAGTTACAAACACCCATACAATATTGAGAAATTTTTTATTGGTGACCAAACAACCAGACATTGTTTGGTATTCTCACAACACCAACATGCTGTAATATGGAGCAAAAAATATATACTGTGTAAAAAAATGCCTTCAGACTGTTGAGTGAAGGTTACATACTTTGGCTTTGTCTATGCTGCCCTGATCAAACTACAGTGCAGATTGGGAGCATGTCACATAAAATGCGCACAATCAGCTCATGACAATTTTCCAAAAATACAGGGAAAGTTATTTCCTTAAAATAGCAAAACATTACAATATTATCAACCATCAGGCTTTAGTGAATGGTACCATCATCATTTTTGTTCAAATTCCTTTTTTCTGAAGCGAACTAATTTCATTGTATCCATACTGATGACAAATGGTAAACTTAATCATCTAATGTAATTAATAATCATTATAAAAATCAAAGACTTTTTCAATCTGAAGAGTAAGTATTTAGTTTCATGAATGTTAACAAAATTCATCTACCATACATGTCTAATGAAATTTCAAAGATTAATAATCTAATGAAAAGGGGGAATAAAAGTACAAGATATGAATTACAGGTTTACCATTTGTTCCACCAAAGGTGTATCACCACCAAAATTCCTAGAAGTAGGGGGAGGTAAGTGAAATGGGGGGTTGAAAACCCATATTGTTTGAACTAATCATTCTAGTTATGTTTAATGTATAATCCCACCACATACATGTAAGAATCTAAATAAAATTCCTTAAAATATCTGATAATTAAACTCTTCCTACATTCACCCTCAGTTACAGTAACTTCTAACAACACTACTCTTACATTGCATTCTTCCATATTCTATATATCTTTGGTTCACTTTGTATTCATTTCTTGACCACCTTAATATTCTTCTGTTTATAACTACTAATATCTAAATATAATTTCTTTTTAAACATACTTTTTCATCTTATCACAGTCCCTCACTCTACTAAGTTGCCTAATTCATCACAACCATGAAAGTACTTCATAATGCCTTGCACCTTACGAGCTACCTTCAATACTTTCTCAGCAATTCCCTATGTACACAACACTACCATCGTTACTTTATCTGCTCATCAGGCTTACACATGAACTTTCACATTAAATAAGCAAATTCATTTGCATTACACCTTTTTTTATTCTTTCTCTTCTGACTCTCTCATACATATTACCTTCAGTACTCCATCTACAATCACATGTTATTTGTCAGACTCTATTTACCTCATAGCATATCCTCTATTCCATTCCTGCCTACATGTAGCTGTAATACTCCAGCACAATTTCTGTGCTCTTAAATAAATTGGCTCTAAGTATTACATCTAACCAATACAATCTTCTTGAAAGCTCTTACATCAGCTGAATGAAAACCCTTATAACCTCTTAAATACCGCTACTTTTAAAATTGACTCAACTTACAAAACCTAAGCGGTCCTCACTTTTTACAAAATCTATTGCATCTTTCCTCTAAATCACTCAATATACATATGATTTGCGTTCTAATGGTATAAATGAATTTTTGTAAACACATGTACCAGTTAAATACCTAAATCTTACATAAAAGGTATAAAAAAAATTCTGCAGTGCTGCTAATTACTCTATCAATGACAACATAAAGGCCAATAACATTATCGCTATCAGGAAAGAACATGGGTCAAAGCACATATCTGTCTATGTTACACATAATCAATTAATCATTCCTGCAATTAAAGAAAGTGGTGCAGGAAATCCTACCAACAATTCATTTGCTGCGTATCTCTGAAAATGTCATCCATGACTTGTTCACCAAAAGTCTCAGACAATGAGTATTACTGTTATCCCTCAGTAAATATAAGAAAATGCAAGTAGAAAAAAAGACATTCTGAAGGGTAAGCCACTAATGAATTTTGCTGTTGATGCGACTGAAAATTCTAAATAACTAAACAACCTGAAGGATTAAACCTAGCCAGAAACTTTCTTTTAAATATATCACAGTTTTGTTTTGAATGAAATCAGTATCACAAAACTGGAAATCAATAGGCAATTATTGGAATAATCTCTGAAAGTACTGTTCTCAAAATATTACATGCAATTGTACCATATAAAAGTATATCAACAGAGTTACATGAAAGGTTACTTAATTCAGCAAATCCTCTAAGCACACATCAGCTCTTCACATCAATTCACATTTTCTGATTTTCCTTTTTCGTCTGTTTTTCTAGCAATACTTCACTGAAGCAAGGGGTAGCACTGAGAATGGATGAAGGCATGCAAGTATGAATACAAACAAGTGTATATATATATGTACATGTCTGTAAGTATATGGTGATATGCATATGTACGTACATGAAGGAGTATGGGTGTTTATGTATGTACATATATATATATATATATATATATATATATATATATATATATATATATATATTAAGGGGATAAGAGTGAGTGCTCAAATTACAGAGGTATAAGTTTGTTGAGTATTCCTGGTAAATCATATAGGAGGGTATTGATTGAGAGGGTGAAGGCATGTACAGAGCATCAGATTGGGGAAGAGCTGTGTGGTTTCAGAAGTGGTAGAGAATGTGTGGATCAGGTGTTTGCTTTGAAGAATGTATGTGAGAAATACTTAGAAAAGCAAATGGATTTGTATGTAGCATTTATGGTTCTGGAGAAGGCATATGATAGAGTTGATAGAGTTGCTCTGTGGAAGGTTTTAAGAATATATGGTGTGGGAGGCAAGTTGTTAGAAGCAGTGAAAAGTTTTTATCGAGGATGTAAGGTATGTGTACATGTAGGAAGAGAGGAAAGTGATTGGTTCTCAGTGAATGTAGGTTTGCAGCAGGGGTGTGTGATGTCTCCATGGTCATTTAATTTGTTTATGGATGGGGTTGTTAGGGAGGTGAATGCAAGAGTTTTGGAAAGAGAGGCAAGTATGAAGTCTGTTGTGGATGAGAGAGCTTGGGAAGTGAGTCAGTTGTTGTTTGCTGATGATACAGCGCTGGTGGCTGATTCATGTGAGAAACTGCAGAAGCTTGTGACTGAGTTTGGTAAAGTGCGTGAAAGAAGAAAGTTAAGAGTAAATGTGAATAAAAGCAAGGTTATTAGGTACAGTAGGGTTGAGGGTCAAGTCAATTGAGAGGTAAGTCTGAATGGAGAAAAATTGGAGGAAGTAAAATGTTTTAGATATCTGGGAGTTGATCTGGCAGCGGATGGACCCATGGAAGCAGAAATGAATCACAGGGTGGGGGAGGGGGCGAAAATCCTGGGAGCCTTGAAGAATGTTTGGAAGTCGAGAACATTATCTCCGAAAGCAAAAATGGCTATGTTTGAAGGAATAGTGGTTCCAACAATGTTGTATGGTTGCGAGGCGTGGGCTATGGATAGAGTTGTGCGCAGGAGGGTGGATGTGCTGGAAATGAGATGTTTGAGGACAATATGTGGTGTAAGGTGGTTTGATCGAGTAAGTAATGTAAGGGTAAGAGAGGTGTGGAAATAATAAGAGCGTGGTTGAGAGAGCAGAAGAGGGTGTTTTGAAATGGTTTAGGCACATGGAGAGAATGAGGGAGGAAAGATTAACCAAGAGGATATATGTGTCGGAGGTGGAGGAAACAAGGAGAAGTGGGAGACCAAATTGGAGGTGGAAAGATGGAGTGAAAAAGATTTTGAGTGATCGGGGCCTGAACATGCAGGAGGGTGAAAGGCGGGCAAGGAATAGAGTGAATTGGATCGATGTGGTATACCGGGGTCGACGTGCTGTCAATGGATTAAACCAGGGTATGTGAAGCGTCTGGGGTAAACCATGGAAAGTTCTGTGGGGTCTGGATGTGGAAAGGGAGCTGTGGTTTCGGGCATTATTACATGACAGCTAGAGACTGAATGTGAATGAATGGGGCCTTTGTTGTCTTTTCCTAGCGCTACCTCGCACACATGAGGGGGTAGGGGGATGTTATTCCATGTGTGGCGAGGTGGCGATGGGAATAAATAAAGGCAGACAGTATGAATTATGTACATGTGTATATATGTATATGTCTGTGTGTGTATATATATGTGTACATTGAGATGTATAGGTATGTATATTTGCCTGTGTGGACGTGTATGTATATACATGTGTATGGGGGTGGGTTGGGCCATTTCTTTCGTCTGTTTCCTTGTGCTAACTCGCAAACGCGGGAGACAGTGACAAAGCAAATTAAATAAATTAATAAATATACATATATGTGTGTGTGTGTGTGTGTGTGTGTGTGTGTGTGTGTATATGTGTATATGAGTGGCTGAGCCATTCTTCGTCTGTTTCCTGGTGCTAGCCTGCTGATGCGGGAAACAGCAATTAAGTATAAAAGAATAAAGTAATACATATGTGTGTGTGTGTGTGTGTGAGAGTGCATGAGCCAACGAGGCTGTTTTTTTATCTGTTCCTGGTGCTACCTCGCTAAAATGGGAAATCACCAACGTACGAAAAAAATTGAGCAGATGCAGCCTTTCTTTGTCTATTCCTGGTGTTACTTCACTAATAATGGAAATGGCGATCAAGTATGAAAAAAATTATCTATATACGAATACAGAAACAAGTTTCAATAATAGCTTATGAGTAGCACAGAACAATTACAATTCAAAATCCGCATTCATTTTTAGGGGTCAGATGACCTCAGTAAGACTATCTAATATACATATATCAACAGGGCAGATTCAATCTACAAAAATCACTTGTATGAGATGAATAATTGTCAATGCGAATGATATACCATAAATAAACAAAAGTCCTTAAATATATAAGATGTACAAGTAAGTATCTAAACACATTACTTATCCATCAAAACCTGAATGGAACAGAGAATAGAATCCGTGAAAAATGCCTAATATGTACATTACACATGAACATAGATGACAATAAAGTAAATCTCCTCAATATGACCCAGACAAGACAAATCTACAAACAAATTAAAACAGAACTCTCTAAGACCATGAGACAAGGGCAATCCACAAACTAACTGACTATGACCACGATATAAGTGACAAATAACTTCTGATGGTAAAAATCCTATTAATGACATCCAAGAGCATGCAGTGGATGAGAAAATTATCAACTTATCATGAATTAAATTGTTGTTTTTCAGTAATCAATGCTAAAAACTCACCATGGTACTGGAAGAAACTCTGTAATTATTGATACTTACTTATAGCAGATTCTTGAATTATATTAATGTCTTTCAGCAATCAACGTTAAAAACTCACCATGGTACTGGAAGACTCTCTAATTATTGATACTTACTTATAACAGATTCTTATGTTTGTCTTTAGTCATAACATCTGAACTTGTCGCATGATTACTGTGGGGCCATTGGCAACTCAAGGGTGGGCTGCTGTGATAACCATTTCTTTCGCTGCAACTCAAAGCTTTGAAAATATTACCCTCTCATGTCTTTCCCAGTAGCTATGACCAAACACAACTTCAAAGACAAGTTCTTTACTTCCTCCAAAATTGGCATATACTTTCCATTGTTTCTTCTTTACTTTTGCCTTTTATCGACTTCTGTATTTCAGTTAAGGCCCAGCCTTGATGTAGATTTTTGTCCATGAGTGGAACCTCCAACATAAAAAACTTATATATTCATTGTAATGGGCTTTGTTAAGGTAAACATATTCAATGTATTTGTCATGTTTCAGTCACAGTGTACTTAATGAAAGCATAACTGTAAAGTAATATGTTTGTATCTTTAAACATTATATATATGTTCTACTCAGTCAAAAATTTTTGGTAACAACAAAACACCACCCAATGATTGCAAAAATGTCATCCTAAGTTACTCAAGTATCACCCATAAATTTCTCCCAGTCCTTCCTACATTTGGCAAAGACATAGCAAATACTAAATTCATTAAATTCTGTTCATAACTACAAATTGAGAGAATAGCCATCCTCTCATATTAAGTACAGATTACAGGAGGCTCTCTTTATGATATTCATCTACACATTTGACACTCTACATGACAAAAAAAATATCCAAAACTTACCTGTTCAATCTACCACCATACATTTAATATAAAACTATTATGCTTCACATTTTTACTTTCCTGCCAGAACCCACCTGAAACATAAATCATTACCATTTGGCATGTAAGTTAATTCAGATCTTGAGCAAGAAAATGTGAAGAAATAAATCCTTCGCTAATCAGTTCTGATATCTTAAATGTCATATATACAGCAGACACTGTGACAACAGCAACCAACTTAACTGTGAGTGAATTAATGTGCAATTTTGCAGTTGTCCCTTCACCTAAAATAACGTACACTTAATCATTGTAAGAAACATGTCAAGTCATTAAAAGATGTGCATTAGCAATTACTTTAGCACCTAATGTTTATGTATAGATGATGTATTCTGATTTTTTCAATCTAAAACTCATTCTCAAAAACTATACTGTAAAAAAAAAGTTACCCGTCAGAAGCCTAAAAACTGCACTACCAAGACAGTAAACCACTTATTAAAATATTCTACTTCCATGAGTTTTGCTGATATTCATATATACATATATCATAATACTATATTCAAGAACAAAATCATCGCATGAATTAGTGAAAGATACCATTCTTCAATAAAGTCAATGAAGTGGGAATAAAATAATTTTATCCATAAGTAGAACACAAAAATCCATACAAAAGTAGTAATGAAAACAATAGAGAACTCTCTCTCTCTATGAAAGCTTAGTTCCCATAATCAAATTTTGCATTTATACCATTTGCAATGAGAAACAGTAACATTTAGCTGGCAGAAAAATAAGTAACAAGTAAATAACCATATAAAATTGTCTAATATCTGTAATTTCATCTAATGATACATTATAATGTCTTTATTTTTCTGTTAATATTACTTCCTCACATCAATTCATTATGAGTCCTCAACAACATGTCCTAGGCTCATTTATAAGCCTATAATATGAACTCTTATACACTGTTTACTTGTAAAACAAATAAAGCCTAAAGCATTAGGGAGATGACATGTGATCGCAATGCCTTAATACATTAAAAAAAGAATTATTCAAATCAGCAGAAGACCTACTGAAGAATCATTCCATACCATATAGCATGAAATAAGAATAATATATATGTGACAAACAATGCTCTCTAAAAATCAAGAGTGATAATTCAATTTTGCCTTCCACTTGCTAATGTCTTTCAAGAGTGAGTAAATGGACCTCTGCAATGTTTGAATCAAAAATTTCAAGAACTATGAAAATAAACATTTCAGATTAGTTTCTTAACCTCAAACAAACATAAGGGCCATGCATCACGTGTTCTCCTACAAATAGTGCAAGTCCTTTAAGGAAATGATTCCCAGTCATGGATGGGTTGCAGATCATAATCATAATTTGAATAAATAGCCAAACTAAAAACTGTAAGTTGTATATTTCAGATCACAGTAAAGAGTATCCTCCCAGACTCAATCACAGTGAAAACAAGATCCTCCTGAGCTCAGACGTTATGAAAACTGCCAGTGCTTACTTTGTCTGGATTACAGGAGAAATAGACTCTGTTCTGGGTTGTGGACATTGCATCCACGTGATGTACTTTACAGTGCATGATTTTTCCTCTAAAACCTGGGATACAACCTAACCATATATCAAATAGTCCAGGTTTAGTCTGAGTTTGGGAGAACAGGAGTTTCCTCTCAAAATTCAGAATAATTCCCAATCCCAACATCCTTGCATACCAATTAGATGAGGTTAAGGGGAATACACTATCACCTCATATGGGTCTTGCAATGAACACAAAGCAAATTCAAAACTTATGGCAGTCACCTCCAATTCCATTTTCTTACTTTAAAAACAAGTTCATATCTGTTCTATGTTCTACATCAAAAAATTGCATTCTTGTATTCTTGTTGGTAAATCCTAAAACACTAATTAAATAAACTGCTTGAAAATTGGCAGCTTTAACCAAGAGCTAAAGTACCATGTCATCTATGCAAAGGCCATTATTCATGCTCATAACTTCAATTTAATTAGGTCTTAAGGATTTCAAATCTGTCTCACAACTTTACTGCAGCATCCACACAGAAAATGTATTATTGAACTAGTGTATGCCTTTTCATTCTGAGCCCATGTCACAACTGTTATACTTTTTACACAATGACATCTTCAGATAATTTCTTAATAGTGTTGCTGCTTCATTTGTAATGGATTACCATCATCCTGGTACTACCCATTACCACTGGTTAATGTTCTTGGTATTTTGACATTATTCATCCTGACTGCCAGATATAGCTGTCTCACAGGTATCAGAAAGCACATTTCTAATCTTTGACTTGGCCATCACAGTACTGCATTTTGTAACATATCTGTCTTCTGAGGTAGCAAACATTCTCCCTTTCTTTTTTTTCAAGAGCATGACATGACAGGGGCAAAAGCATGCCCTAATCATGGCCTTTTTGGAAGAAAGGTAAGAAAAGTAAGTATTAGAAAATATGCAGCAAGGATTAATTTGAGCTCCTCAAGTGTTTGCACATGTGACTCTTAAAATTGGAAAGATTACAGTAAAAGGGAAAGAAAGACAAAAATCGATTCCACAGCTTCCATGTGTGAGGCCAGAAGGAGGTAACACGATGGTCAATTCTCAAGAGGCTGTGTTGGCCTTCATGCACAGACTAACAGAAGCAGCAGCCAGACGCATACTGTGGGTCCAAATCATACAGCCTGTAACACTCAAAGACAGATCATGAGAGCAGTGGCCAAAATAAAAACCACAGATCAGAGAGAAAGAGGCAACATTATGGTGGACGGAAGGGACGCTGAAGACAGCTGACAGCAGGAATGTTAATAAGGCGGAAGGCTTTTGATTCCAGTCTGTCTATGAGAAAGGTGGAAGAAGAGCCACCCCATATATGCAAGCAGTACTCCATATTTACATGAAACCCATGCAAATGTGGAAGATCTTGAAAAAAAAAAAAAATACAGCACCTACACAACAACCACAGCTTTTGGGAGGGGAAACATTGCAGTTTCATCAAAGAAAGGATACAGCAGAGGATATGGTTCTGCAAAACAAGATTATTGGCAACAAGTTTACGCAACTGCTGGATTGGATTGTAGTGCAATGAAATTCAATAGAAGGAAACAAGTGTGATCTTGGATGGGATAGAGAAAGCGCATGCATTTCTGCACTTCTGAACTGAACGGGTTACTGTTTCCCCATTCTGTGATGCTGCAGAAATCAGGATTAAAAGATAAAATGTATTCAGAGCAAGAAAAAGAATGAGCATTTGAGCAAAAATGAAGGGAAAGTGAGTAGAAATACATAAACTGGAATAATCAACATAAACGTGAATATAATTAGACTTCAAAGAGAGATAATTTAGGGAGAGAAAGAAGATGATAGGAGATAAGAGAGAACCATGGGGTCACCACGGTTTACTGAGTGAGCGGGAGATGTTGTACCATCTGTGACTATCTCGCCGAGACAACTGGAGAGAAGAAAAAGGAGAAAAGCCATGAGAAGGAAGCTTAGTAAGAAAAGACATGTCACACCCTGTCAAATGTTTCAGAGATGTCGAGGGCCAAAACACAAGATTCACCAAAAGCCCTGAGGGAGAGGGACCAAAGATTGGTCACAGATCATATGCTTTAGAAGATAATCTTTATGGACATTATCAAGGACATAAACAAGCAGTCTAAACAGGCCTAACGACCTTCCTTACTTAGTTTTGAATTTAGTTACTTAATGCAGTGAAAATCCCCTAGTTTTCATTTTTATCACTGAAAAAAAAATTATTCTACTGAACATAAACTCATTGCTACGAACTATATGGATCTTAATGCAGAACATGACACCAACTCAGCTTATTACTGTAAGTACCAACAATGCCTTTGACTGAGACAGTTGTCTGACCCATGAAGTTATTTGGCTCTCTTTGTCTTGTGTTTCTTGGATTCTACATGTTGAGCAAACTGACTCTCAGAGTTCAGGGTGAGGTCACAAGGGGAGCAGTAATACTTCCCTGCCAAAAGAAAACATGGCAACATTAGCAAGGTACTAAAAGGACACTTCTGTTCAATGTACAATCACTCTGGTACAACCTTTGTTGTAAACTCAATGTCAGTGTAATGATGACTAGATGACAAATTGTGAGGAAAAAGCAAAATACTCTGAGACCAATGTACTCATTGCTAAAGTGGTTTATAAAGTCCTGTAATCTTGGTCAAACTGCATTTTACGGAAATTTCTACACAATAATTATGCAAGTTAAAAATATTCCACAATATCTTTCTGCTTGCCCTGCCTTGGTAAATTCTCAACGGTTCTTTCTATTTTTTTCTCAAGGAGTTAGCGCTTTGTTCTAGCTCTGCCATCATGACAAAACCTTGTTATAGGTATTCCTAGCTAGCTAATCTCTCTCTCTCTCTCTCTCTCTCTCTCTCTCTCTCTCTCTCTCTCTCTCTCTCTCTCTCATTCTATATATTTTACCTGAAGGAGTCCTGTAAATTGACAGATCCTTCGACTTTGGCTTCTTTGCCTCATCAGCCTTTATCACGCTTGCCAGTATACTATCCATGGGACCTGTAAAACCGAAAAGTTTCCAAAATTACTTTCAGTAAATCAAATTGAAAAAATACATCATGTATTGTACGTCTAATTCTTCCAGCTACACAATACCAAATTCTTTATACTGTATCTCATCTCGGTATGCATGCTGGAAATGGATTTCATTACAATATCAGGGAATAGATACATTCTCACAGCAAATCAAAACCTGCCACCATGATGACATCTTTTCGTTCGGTCATCAACCTCCCAGGAACTCAGCATGGGACTTCAGTTTCTCTACGTCAGTCTGCCCTTCCCTACTTCGGGGAATTGCTCTTCACCCATGGCTGCCTCATGTCCAGCACCAAACTTCACCCATGGCTACCTTACGACCAGCACCAAACTTCACCCAAGGGTACCTCATGACCAGCAACAAACAACTTCACCCGTGACTGCCTCATGTCCAGGAGCACCAAACAACTTCACCCATGGCTACCTCATGACCACATCAAACTTCACCCATGGCTACCTCACGATCAGCACCAAACAACTTCACCCACAGCTACCTCATGACCAGCATCAAACTTCACCCATGGCTACCTCACGACCAGCACCAAACAACTTCACCCATGGTTACCTCATGAGCAGCACCAAACAACTTCACCCATGGCTACCTCATGACCAGCATCAAACTTCACCCATGGCTACTTCACGATCAGCACCAAACAACTTCACCCATGGCTACCTCATAACCAGCATCAAACTTCACCCATGGCTACCTCACGACCAGCAACAAACAACTTCACCCATGGCTACCTCATGACCAGCACCAAACAACTTCACCCATGGCTACCTCATGACCAGCATCAAACTTCACCCATGGCTACCTCACGACCAGCACCAAACAACTTCACCCATGGTTACCTCATGAGCAGCACCAAACAACTTCACCCATGGCTACCTCACGACCAGCACCAAACAACTTCACCCATGGTTACCTCATGAGCAGCACCAAACAACTTCACCCATGGCTACCTCATGACCAGCACCAAACAACTTCACCCATGGCTACCTCATGACCAGCACCAAACAACTTCACCCATGGCCGCCTCACCCACCACTAAGCTAACCTTATCCAGTCACAACATCGGCCGGTCTCGATTTTTGGGGGGGTACACTGGAGGCGATTTTCCAAGTGAGATGGCAAGCACAAAGATGGCGCTGATTGCTCTTACGCGCGCCTTCCGCAGCCCTGAACAATGAAAATGGCGCGAAATCTCCCGCCAAAAGCGCCACTGATGATGCTGTCAGAGGAAGGGAGAGAAGGAGACGCGACGGGGCGATCCTACAATTTATATGGAGAACTCTAATCCAAAACTTAGTCGGAAGTGAGCGACTTTTTGCGGTATATCTGAAATACACCTTTAAGGAGGCGAAGAGCATTTACTTATAATACGACAACTAACATCAGTAATGATAATAATAATAATGAATGACACGGAGCCAAACGTTTAATTCGAAGAAAAATATATCAGTATACAGTATATACACTAAATATAATGGCAGAGATTTGTAAACACTAACTACATATATCTTTCTTTTATGTCAGCGGTGTCGGCATGGGCAGCTAAATACCCTAATTAGAGCCATCCCGTTAAAGCTATCAAGGCCAGCCCTAGCCTCTTTGGGACCATTCCACCCTTCAAACTTCCCACTTCATCACGAACTGAAAAAAAAAAAAAAATTGGAAAATTTAGGGTGTTTGGGAGACCATTTCTTGCTTGCTATCTGAAGGCCTCCTTAGCGGTCGGGGCCCTTAGCTCTAAGCGTATAAAGCGTATAGCAAGGGCCGGCCCTGAACGATATATTAGCCTAAGCTAAGCACCTAATTGATCGACCAACCCTTAGCAGTAGACGCTCTTCCTTGTATATCAACTGACTGTTCTACGTCGTCTATCTCATTCTTGTATCTCTCCTGACGGTGTGATTACAAGAAAATGCACTTGAGAACTTATCGCACTTCATTTTCTTCGTGTTTATGCATATATTAAATCACTGTGTGACCTCTTGCAATTATATATATATATATATATATATTATATATTATATATATATATATATATATATAATATATATATATTTGTATTGGAGATCCATATACAAGGCTCTCTCTCTCTCTCTCTCTCTCTCTCTCTCCTCTCTCTCTCTCTCTGACACCAGGCGGTCCAGCCCGTCGTCCACACACACACACTACTCTCACGCCACGTCGTCCACACAATAACCCTTCTGCACCCCCCCCCCCCCCCACCAAGTATTCACCACGCGTCGCCAGAGGACATTTCGAAGGTACGAAATTCAATGATTCCATTAATTTTCGGGTAAAGTGGCCGGGCAAAACCTGCATGTGTGTGTGTGTGTGTGTGTGTGTGTGTGTGTGTGTGTGTGAATGAATATATCTTAGGCCGCACAAAACAACACGATCGTCCTGTGTTGCTGGTCCCCGCAGCAAATGGCTCCCGTGTACCCACAACAAGTGGCTTTCGTACCCCCCAGCAGGTGGCTTTCTTACTCCAGCAAGTGACTCTCGTGTACCCACAAGTGGCTTTCGTACCCCCCAGCAGGTGGCTTTCTTACTCCAGCAAGTGACTCTCGTGTACCCACAAGTGGCTTTCGTACCCCCCAGCAGGTGGCTTTCTTACTCCAGCAAGTGACTCTCGTGTACCCACAAGTGGCTTTCGTACCCCCCAGCAGGTGGCTTTCTTACTCCAGCAAGTGACTCTCGTGTACCCACAAGTGGCTTTCGTACCCCCCAGCAAGTGGCTTTCGTACTCCAGCAAGTGACTCTCGTGTACCCACAAGTGGCTTTCGTACTCCAGCAAGTGGCTCTCGTGTACCTACAAGTGGCTCTCGCACCCCCAGCAAGTGGCTTTCGTACTCCAGCAAGTGACTCTCGTGCACCCCCAGCAAGTGTCTATGGGACCCAGGCAAGTGTTTCTCACGCCGAGGGGGGGAAGGGAGATTGTAAGGCTGGTCATCTACCACACACACACACACACACACACACACACACACACGTTACATAACCTTAAAAAAAACGTTTACAATATTCATAATATTCACTATACAGGCACGTGGCCTGACGTGTGCTAATCAAAACACCAAGTTTTCTGTCGGTATAATAGAAGTCAAGTCGACAGAACCCCCCCCCCCCCCACTACCATCGTTGGATCATTGACAACAACGACACCAAATTGTCTCGTCCACTTAAAAGGCGAGAACGTAAAGACGAGCAGAACTGATGCAGAAAATACGCCATAATAGGATGTAATACGCGATATTATCCACAGTGGGTCTTACGGTACATTCCAAAGTGGGTCGTGTCATCCACAGTGGGTTGCGTGGTCATCCACAGTGGGTCACGCGATGTCATCCAAAGTGAGGTCATGTGATGTCATCCACAATGGATTCTATGACGTCATTCACAGTGGATCATACGACGTTCTCCACACTGGGGTCATATGAGCAGTGATTTTCAATGGCAAGGCGCGGTACCTAAGCACGACGGTACAATCCCTTGAGCACGACAGTACGATCCTTGAATACGACGATACGACCCTTGAACACGACGATACGATCCTTGAGCACGACGATGCAACCCTAGAGCACGACGGTACGACCCTTGAGCACGAAGGTACGATCCTTGAGCACGACGATGCAACCCTAGAGCACGACGGTACGACCCTTGAGCACGACGGCACGATCCTTGAGCATGACGGTACGACCCTGGTGCACGACGGTACGATCCTTGGGCATGACGGTACGACCCTTGAGCACGACGGTGCGATCCTTGAGCATGATCCTTGAGCATGACGGTACGATCCTTGGATATAATGGCCTGGTCTCTGACCTTATATTTCATGGTTACCCTAAGTAAATTATTCCTAAATAAAAATAAAATGTCGCTACTACTATTACTTCTATTATTACTTCTATTACAACGAAAAATAATCATGCTACTAATAATAGCAGTACTACTACTACTACTACTACTACTGGCGTAACGATGGCGTCAAATGACCTTTCAACGTCCTCAGTGGGACACCACACACACACACACATACCCGAAATGTCGTGTGGCTGGCTGCCCTGGTAGGCAATGGCTTGACCGGCCGGCCGGCAGACCGAAGCGAAGCACGTACCAGATGTCAGCCCAGATTGGACTTTGGAGGGCAGCAGCGCACTTGATAATGGACTTCCAGAAACGAGAGAGAGAGAGAGAGAGAAAAGAATAAAAGACTACAGGATGTTTCCCCCAACCAAAACTGCCCAACCAGCACCAAAGGGGGACTTATTTTCCAAGGGGGGCGGGGGGGGGGGGAGGAATTATTTATCGCCGGTCTGGGGAGGAAAAACGTGATGGGAATAGCCGACACTGAGGAAATCCGCCGGCCGGACAAACCCCTCCTTGATGGGGTAGGGTGGGGGCGGATGGATATGCCACGGGGTAATTAGGGCGCATCCCTCACTAGTCGTCCCTTTTGACTCTCCCTTAAAAAGGCTTTAAAGTCAAACCTTCACTACTTGTCCCTTTTGTCTCTCCTTTAAAAACCTCTAAAGTCAAAGGCTGGTTCATTGCAGGGTACTTCTGCACGCCGAGGTAGCAACAGCACAGCGGGGTAATTAACAAGGTCATTAATGGCGTGGGAAGGGGCCTCTGGCCGGTAATTACCAGGTCTCCCCGTGCCAGGCAACACGTAAAGGTCAGCGAAACGAATTTTCACACAGACGGGCAAAGAGGAAGGAGAAAGACTGAAGAAAACGGGAATAATCTGCGGAGGAAAACGTCACCCACCTTTTGTTTCTGTAGTATTTGAAAATAATTAAAAAATCTGTAATAATCAGAACTGCCTAAGAAAAAAAATTAATATTCGGAGCTACTTAAAAAAATGTAAAATTAATATCTACATAAAAAATTTAATATTTGGTACTGCCTCAAAAAAAAGTAATATTTGAAACACAAAAAATTCTGTAATATTTGGAATTGCCTAAAAAACTGAGTAATATTTGAAACGAAAAAAACTAATATTTGGAAATGCCTAAAAAAACTGAGTAATATTTGAAACACTAAAAAAAAATCGTTATTTTTGAGCTTAAAATCGATTTTTGAAGTGGTCACTCAAAACCTGTAATATTTGGAGTTCCAACCAGCCTGTAAAATTCATTCTTATCTTAACCGTTTTATAGATAAAATCCTTCGCAAGTCCCAACCGTATTAAATCAGTTCACTCTACACCGCATATACATTTCCTACACCCTACACTAGCCCCCTTAGTACCACACCTAACAGTCCCACCTTATTACATGCCCTACACTACCCACTGTCTTACAACACCTACACAGGCCCACCTGTATGTACACCCTACACAGACCCACCTGTATGTACACCCTACATAGACCCACCTGTGTACACCCTACACAGACCCACCTGTACATACACCCTACACAGACCCACCTGTGTGTACACCCTACACAGACCCACCTGTACGTACACCCTACACAGACCCACCTGTATGTACACCCTACACAGACCCACCTGTGTACACCCTACACAGACCCACGTGTACACCCTACACAGACCCACCTGTGTGTACACCCTACACAGACCCACCTGTATGTACACCCTACACAGACCCACCTGTGTGTACACCCTAGGACACACCCCCAGAAGAACAAAGTTAAAATGAGATTCTGTGGTCGTCCGGCTCAATCAGTGTTGTGGACGAGCCGGCGACACAGCGCCACCAACTTGGGGCTTCCTGCCACGTTCACCACAGTGTTTACTGTTTCTTGTGCGCCACACACCTCCGGAGGGAGGGGGGGAGGGGGGTCAGTGTTGAAGACCGAGGTGGGGACGGTGGTGGAGACGGTAGCAAGGACGGTGATGGAGACAATGGCAGGGATGTTGATGGAGATAATGGCGGCGGTGCTGGTGGTGGAGGCGGTGGTTAATACAGTGATGGGGGATGTTGGAGATAGTATGTGTGTGTGTGTGTGTGTGTGTGTGTGTGTGTGTGTGTGTGTGTGTGTGTGTGTGTGTGTGGAGGGAGGGGTGTGTGTGTGGAGCTGGTGGTCAAGTGGTGGAGGGGAAGCAGGAAGCTGGTGGTCCGGGGTTGGAGGTACCTCACGGGTAGATACCTCCGGGGAGGATATCTTCGGGGTGGGTATCTCAGGGGTTGGAGATACCTCAGGGGTGGGTATCTCAGGGGTTGGAGGTACCTCAGGGGTGGGTACCTCAGGGGTTGGAGGTACTTCAGGGGTGGGTACCTCAGGGGTTGGAGGTACTTCAGGGGTGGGTACCTCAGGAGTGCGTACCTAAGGGGTGGGACCAGGGAAGGTGTTGGGTGTAGAACTCCCTCCCCGAACAAACAGGTAATCACAATCAGGTAATTACAATTAGGTAATTACACACACACACATAACACACACAACACACACACACACACACACACACACACACACACACACACACACACAAGCACGCACCAAATATTAAGCACAAATATTAAACGAAGAATATTTGTACCAATAATCACACTGGCCATTACGAACGATACAGATTTCCGTTTCAAATCGTTCACCACAACGGCAACTTCCAGCGTCAAACACGCTCGGGGAACGAAAATATTCATAATGAAAGAAAAAATACATTTAACGTGTTGGGGATCTGAAAATACATCAAGGATTAAATGGCAATTTCATGGCAATTTACATACGCCAGATTCAACAATCACAGAACACAACTCATAAAACACAAAACACAAAAAAAAACATAAAACCATAAAACATAAAATAAAACCAAAAAAAAAAAACAAATACAATATTAATAATGTAGACAAAACATGAAACAAGAAAAATCACTCCTCATTTGGGCACACAGAGGAGAGGGAATGTTTGATGGCATAGGAGTGACGACGGTGCTCCATGGGAACGCGTCTTTGGGTCTCACATGCAAATGAAGAGAAGAGGATCCATGTGCATGAAAAGCCTGTGGATAATATCTGGTGTGAGGAGGGTTCTGATCATGTGAGGAATGACAGTGTAAAAGAGGTGTGTGTGTGTGTGTGTGTGTGTGTGGTATCAAATGCACTGTAACTTCAAAGAGCTGACTACGGTGCTGAAAAAGGTTCGAGCTTATGGAGAAGATGAGCGAAAAGAAATGGACTCAAGAGAATCTGCGATCCAGAATTGGACGGAGCAAAGGAGAGGAAACCAAACAGAAGCTGGAAAATCGGAGAGAAAGGCTCTGGGACATCGGGGCCTAATTATTTATGGATGGTCAGAGTCGTGCATGGGACAGAATGAACTGAAGCGATATGGTATATGATGGGCAACGTGCGGTCAATGGACCATGGAACAGTGGGTGGGGCACGGCAGTGGATAGCAGGCTTTGGTTATCGACGCATTATACATGATGCTGCATTATGCATGACACAGAGAACGTGTGTGAATAATGCCTCTGTTTGTCTGTTCCTGACACAACATCGCAAAAGCGTAAAAAAAAAACGAGAGAGAGAGAGAGAGAGAGAGAGAGAGAGAGAGAGAGAGAGAGAGAGAGAGAGAGAGAGAGAGAGATTCTTATAATTACCCCAAGACCAAGGCTGCGCTATTTTCAGTAGCAGGGGAATGTGAACTCTTTCAGGGTGAGAAGTTCTTTGCCGAAATTGTACTCTCAGTGATACAGCCTCACCAAAGGTGACATTTCACCCATGGTGTAACCTCGACCATATTTCATTATATATATATATATATATATATATATATATATATATATATATATATATATATATATATATATACTGAAAGCACGTTATCAAACTCACCAAATGTATACCAAAAACACATAAAACATCAAACACGATGTCATTCAAATCAAAAACACATCCAATATTACATCAAAACCACATCTAACCTTACGGACACGGCTGGTCGTTAAAACCACATCACAAACGAGACAATTAAAACCAAACCGAACATTACACACTGTGTGGCACATATCCCAAAATTCTGTAAATACAAATAAGATTTCCCTAAGTCCCAGATAATACACACGGGAATACATCCTCATTTACATAATACAACCACTGCTGTAGACACAGCATTGAGTATTGAATCCTCTCTCTCTCTCTCTCTCTCTCTCTCTCTCTCTCTCTCTCTCTCTCTCTCTCTCTCTCTCTCTCTCTCTCTCTCGGCCATGGTAGAATTTGGTGGTTGGTCTGTTATCTGATCTCATGGCATATAAATTCCTAGGACATTATGGCCGTTAAACGTGAAGTTACAATCACAAAGCGAAACACAATTCAAGATCATTTTCAAAACCACACACATTCTCAATCATATATATATATATATATATATATATATATATATATATATATATATATATATATAATATATATATATATATGCATACTTATGAAAGCGCACTTTCATAGAACATACAATCCTCCAACCCGGGACCCCTGCCGGTGAGGAGGGAGCGCTACCGCCAGGCTATGACCGCCCCTAATAGGGATATGACTATTCGAATACTATGCAATCGAATACCCTTCGTCTCAAGTTGGTGAACAACGGGGTCTGCACCGGTCATTTCCCAGCAGGCTCACATAGCCAACAGATAGCATTTTACCGAACCTAACTGTACAACGCGGAGGTATATGAATAGGAACAAAGTGCATATGAACTCACTGTGGCGCTTACTACTAAATTTCTCCAAGTCATTATAATAAACATTAACAAGTCAGTCCATCGGTGAAAATAGCAGCAGCTGGCAAGCTCCTCTCTCAGCTGCGGGATGAAGATGACAAGGCCATCCCAAGATGAGAGTACCTGGGTTCTTTACAAATACATCTGCACCATTCTGCTCTCCCATCATGACATCTGCATTTATCTCCCAGTCGATCGTTCCTTTGTGGTGGCAATTTCCCAGCAGGACACTAAGAACTCTGTTCACTTCAGAATCAAAGTATCGCACAACACCGGATATGATAACTGCTCATGTGCATCACAAATTGAGCTGCCATCTGTTGGCGTAGAGAATGGTGCTTCACTGATCTTTAGGAATTTAGCTGTTAAAAAGATGAAAAAAATATATAGTCAAAGCTATTAGGAAATCTGTATGTACGATTAATCAATATGTAACCCATGCATTGTTTACTGGTAAGTCCACAATCGTAACGCGTGATATAATGTTGGAAAGCGTAAATGAAAATACAGAAAAAGAAACCATGAACAAGAAATGTTTGCTGCCGTGCAACGCAAATGTATACCCCAAACAATCGCATGTTCACCGAGAAAGGAAATCGTCTATTCTTTGTCTACTGTACAGTTTTTCCATATACGTTTTAAAGAAACCTTCGGTGGAGGATCAGATTTAGATATGACCATAATTCAAGTCTTCAAAATATTGATTTTAAGGACACATAATCTTTCCTTACTAATCATCGACGGGTTCTTGTAAATGATTTACAAAGGGGACAGCATAACCAAATTCGACAGTGCTGAAACAATCATACTTAAATATCTACATCTAGACGAGATCTCGATTTACGTTACGAAAAACATCAAATGGAAGCATGGAAGTAAACATACCTTTGGACTCGGCCAAAAATCCTAGCTCTGGTGTTGTTGTGGTAATTCGAGATGCAAACTTCGAAACGATAGAGCTGTCTGGAAACATACAGACTCTAAAAAGGTCACTCAGGCGATCTACGACTGCAATATGGTGTTCCATTAAAAATGTTGGTCATCAGAGTTTCTGTTTTGATGATTACTGATTAATCAATCCTTTTATGATGGAAGAATTGTCCAATATCACGATCGCTCCCTGAACAACTTTCCTCCGCCACGTTGGTATGTTTATTCCCGCTCAGGCTGGCGGGCCTCGACATCATTCGCTCCTCCGTGTACAATGCTGAACTCCGAAGCTAAATTCATCCTTTCCGATCACACACAATGCAGGGTCACACTTCCTGGCGTATTCCTAACGGGAAAGTCTGGTTCTTCCTGCTTGATTTTGTACCCGATATCGTTGCCGTGATGGAGTGACTCCAGTCTACCGCTCAGCGTCGTCCACTAGGTCCATGATGCATAGCACAACGATACGTGATACGTACAACAACAACAACGGCCAGCCAAAACAAAAATATGACCCAAGTTTTCCCTACATGGGAGACGGCTGTTTACATTTTGACCTCTTTAAACTCTTCCATTATGAATGGGTCATTTGTCTCACTGAGACCCCGATGCCACACTCGGTCAAAATCCTCAGAAATGTCAAGAACAGCTACGTAGCACTTGTCTTTCAAGAACCTTTCAGGGATGATGACCAGACAATAGTAAGATAGGAAAGAATATCACCCATGGATCTCACCTTACGGAAGCCATACTGGTGATCAGAGAGAAGACTGTAATTTACTAAGAAAATTCGCACCGCTGTATTCATCTCAAAAAAAAAAAAAAAACGTAATAAATACGGCAAAAACGTAATGGTTTGCAGCTGTTACATGAAATGTTCACTTACGCCAGTAACGTTACTTTAAATAATCACTTCACTCATTTTAAAAGCACTAAAAACGCTAGCTGAGAGGGCTGGAGACAACTGCACTATTTCAGAATGCGAAATCGCACGTTCAAACCCTTTCCTACCACAAATTTATACAACCCATCATAACCCTTTCACATTGCTAAGGACAAACTCTCCGCTTAATACACGACGCGGCACCCTCTTCCTCCCTTTGCCATCTTGTTGACTTAACCTCCGCAAGGGTCAATTTTTCACTCTGCCTCACAGGACTCACGACCTACGGCATACTGCACACGACACGCTTGAAAAGCATTTCATTCCACACTCCCCACAAACACGGAGTTCGGTCAAAGTCTGGTACATACATATATATATTTTTCCCATTGAAATCTTTACAGAGATAAGCTAGACCCCTGCGCGTTTTGGTCGATGCTGCCGAAGTTAGCTAGGCTTTTACGCGCCGGCCAAAAGTCCAATTTTTTTTTTCTTTCCCCTTCGACTCTAAACAAGTCCATTTCCGAAAACCAACTCCCCACCGGAGTTTGTGCTTCTAGTAGCAAGGGGTTTTGCACGAAGAATTTGCATGACCTGTTCGTTGTGCGAGTCCAGCTATCGCACATCTACTGAGAGAGGAGGAGGTGGTGGGGGTTGATGGGGTGAGGGGTGGTGGAGGAAATCCACGGTGTATATAAAGAGAAATGCAAATACGGCCAACAAGGCAAATATGACCCACATCACGATAAAACCGGCCGCCGGCCTCCCCGGTATTTAACTCCACAAGAAAAACCATGATTCGATGCTTGGGCAAAGACAATCTCCTTTGACCACCGCGGCATGAAGCACTTCCATCGCTCGCTCGCGCGCACACACACACACACACACACACACACAGCCGCCCCAAACAGTTTACCGGGAGGGCGGGGAAACATTTTTAGGCCCGGGGAAGTGTAAAGCGACCGTTGGCCCGTGAAATAGCCCCCACCACCCACCCCCGACCGTCAAAAATCACGCGGCGTTGAAACGCTTCTTTATCTACGGCGCCACAAAACGCCTCTTGGGCTAACGCCAGATAGCTAACGCTGCCACGGTCGGCCCACTCCCTTGGCCCCAGCGTCTATGGTCCCTTGCCGTCATATGCTTCAAATGTTTACGGCACATTTGCGTACATAAATATACGTACACGTTAAGCCCAGAGCAAATTTATTTAGTAACGGGACACGATAGAAAAAAAAAAAATAAGGCGCTGAATCTCCGATCAGCAAGAATTTATACAAATACAAAAACGACTTGGCATATATTAAAAATAATACCCAAAATAAGATTTAATTTCTCTAATAATACACAAAACAAATGATTTTCGGGGCGTTTCTACTCGCGTTCTACATACACCAGACTGCCCTTGAAAAAGGCGTTACAGCCCTTGAACACGACGGTACGACCCTTGAACACCACACTGCGGCCATCAAGCACGACGGTACGACCCTTGATCACGAAGGTGTGACCCTTGGAATAAGAAGGCCTGGCCTTCGGCATTACCTTTAAGAGTCATGTCAAAGGTCAGGCCATCATACCTAAGGGTCGTAAGGTCGTGCTTAAGTGTCGTACCGTCGTACTCAAGGGTCGCACCGTCGTGCTCAAGGGTCGTACCGTCGTGCTCAAGGGTCGTGCCGTCGTATTCAAGGGTCGTGCCGTCGTACTCAAGGGTCGTACCGTCGTGGTCAAGGATCGTTCCGTCGTGCTCAAAGGTAGTACCGCCGTGCTCAAGGGTCGTACCGTCTTGGTCAAGGGTCGTTCCGTCGTGCTCAAGGGTCGTTCCGTCGTGTTCTATGAGAAAACACAGCATCTATATTACCTCTAGCCACTGCCACCTGTCTAGTTCCGCATTACCTCCTCAATCTGCACAGGCCAAATCATATCTTATCTCAAAGAAAAAAAAAAAACATTTTATTTCAAAGAAAAAAAAAAGGAGCTATTCTGATGGAAGACAAACGAGTGAAAATGGGAAGTCCCCGTGAGGAGCGAGACTGGTTGCAACGGGGTTCGAGAGGGGTACCTGCAACAATCATAAACTACCCAGTGTTTGCGTGGTCTAGCTGTACGAATAAAGGTGGAGTAACGGTTCCTTCGTAAATTACGAAGGTTTGTTGGAAATAAAATTCGTGAACTTCCTGCGGGTAAAGAGCGAAGCGGCTCAGGAGGGGAAGAAGGTACCAGAATATTGCAACTGAAGGACGTCCTGGAGAAACCGTGGACTGTGGAAGACATTTTATAAGCCAATCACTGAAGGCCTATAGGCTATGGCGAGCGTGGAAGACTTCTAAAATCCTGACGAATTTCTGCTACGGAAATCCTGCTTATGAGAGTGCCTGATAGTGGTTGCCTGCTTGTGATGGCTTGAAGTACGTGGGGGAGTTGCGTCAATGCTGTATACTGTCACCAAGGCTACATAATACCACTACATATAGGCATCTCCTGCGCAGAGCACCATCTCACCTGCATCCTGTGTTAACTACTGAACAATCTCCACTGACCTTTTGACCCCGATACGCCCCTGAACCAACTACATCTGCCCAACTGACTGTCAATGAGAAACGCCTAATAATCCCCATTCACAGCCTGTCTCTCTTTCTCTTTATATAATCCCTAACCGACCCCATCCCTCATCTGGAGTCCCCACCTGGGCCCACCCCTCTTCTGTAATCCCCTACTTGGCCCCACCCCTCTTCTGTAATCCCCACTTGGCCCCACCCCTCTTCTGTAATCCCAACCTCGCTTGCCCCACCCCTCTTCTGTACCATCGTACTCAATGACTGCACCGTCGAGTCGAAACCACCCACGTCAAGTCATATGTACTCAAGGAGAGTTTAGGCTATTGGCATCAACTGTCGCCTCAGTGAAGAATATGAGCAGAAATTACAAATACATCAGGCTAAATTTCCAATACGAATGCAGGGTGCAAAGCAGACTTCACAGTAAGTCTTATAAAAACAACTCTAACTCTTACAACCGATGTATTCTATAAATCTAAATATATAAATATTATTTAACTAAGCTGTTTAAAATCGTTCGCCTAAGATAGATACAATATATTGTAAAGCCATATAAGTCTTATAAAAACAATTATTACTCATACAACCGATGTATTCTATAAATCTAAATGTATAAATATCATTTCATTGACTAAGCTGTTAGAAACCATTCACCTAAGATAGATACACTATATTGTAAAGCCATATAACACGGTCCAAGAGCAGACCATGTGTGTTCCCTCCTCGGCCAGACTTGTGCTTTCACACAATGGGTCGCCAACAAAAAACATGCGCTGGCCTGGATAATCATATTCGGTACTGAATCTTTTATAGTGGCGGAAGAGGGGTGGGTGGGGAAAAAAAAAAGGGGGGGGGGAAAGTCATCTTATCCTCCGTTGGCTTCTTGGGATGGCGCCCGCATTATGCTAGTGGGGGAGGAGGGTGAAAACTTGCCGAAGATTCGTATATTTTTAGAAGGGAATGAGTTTTTATGTCGGCCAGCATGGGGTCGTTCGATGTTATTTTCCCACTAATTCCAGGGACTTAGGTGTCTGCCGCATGCAGCCAGATAATACAATACAACAGTAAAGGTCTTAGGGCTGACATTCATTGGTTGCAGACATGAGACATTAGCTAAAGACTCCCCTGGGGAGCAGCAGCAAGGCCAAGTGTTGGTGATGACTACCCTCCTCTACCACGCGTCAAATGACTGCCTTTCCTCCCTCTCCGCGAGATAGATGACTACCTTCCCTCCCTCACAACGTGATAGATGACTGCCCTCCCTCACACCTCCCCCCCCCCCTCTCCACATGATACATAACTGCCCTCCCTCATCACGCTATACATGACTGCTTTCCCTCACTTCCTCCTTCCCACCCTCACCGTGTGACAAGTAACTGCCCTCCCTCCTTGCCTCCCTTAACGGGGCGATAGGTGACTACGATTCGAAGTATATCTATCTGATTCACGGCGCTGAAAAGCAGACTGGAACAGACAGACGAAAAAAAAAAAAAACAGGTATTAAATGTCTGACTGGCTGCACGGGACACGAGGGGTTCCGCAGGGTTCGACCAAATCCAGCAGCAGTACACTGGGCCAATTGAGAACCCAAACACTGCAAACCCGTTACCAAGGCGGCTAAGATTAACCCTCCTACCACAACGGATCGTGGGTGACTGTGATTCCCACACTCACATAACGTAAAATCAACAATATCTAGAACAGATCCAGCGGCCACCTACCCTTCCCATAACAACCAACAATGTACATTGACAAGAGGAGCCATACCAGCTAACATCGTCTGTAAATCAACCTACTGATGTACAAAGCTAGGACCCATCCGTACCAATAAGTCAATACATACGCGTTCTCACTCTTCTCAATGGCAGTTCGAGGACGAAATGAGCTTCGAGGATAAGTCGTATCATACCACCTCCTCAAGACTCCATGTGTCTTCATCACACCTCCAACATCAGCGACCATAAGCCTCCGGCCAACCGAGTTATCCAGTAAACAAGTCTCCATAGGCCTTGGTGCAAATATTTGGCGCGTTCATATTCACCTCTATGTAACGACGCACATTTGGTTGCACTTGTAGCACTAGAAGGTTATGCGATGCACTAATCCATTACATCTTTTTGGACGATTTAATGCTTATGCATGTAACCTGAACTCGACTAGTGATATAAACTCTTCTAAAAAAAATGGAACGAAATCTTTCAAACGCTTTTCACGTTTAAACGACCTAGGAAGGAAGCGTCTGTTCCTTGAATAATATCCATATATCATGAGTTATTTAACAAGTCGTTCCTAAAGTTCTATAATATATTTCCTATTTATTTCTTGTGACAATAGGACGGGCGTTAGGAAAGCTAAGTTGCCACACACCGCCATGGCTCAGCGAGTTGCAAAACACGCAGCGAAAAAAATTATGCTAGGATTTTGCTGTACATATTTACAAATATACATTTTTGCGGGTTTCATTATATAATAATTTTCCCGGGCTCCCAGAACATGCAGCCAGGAATTCACTCTGGCATTCAAAGGCACCATTTTTTTTTTACATTTACACATGACATAAATATAAGTTGAACTCTTTAATTTTTTTTCACAAATCGAAATACTTTAAGGTCTAGGAACCGCAATATCCTTTTTCACTCGAACATTTTATCTACCCTTGATGGCCTGTCTGTAGCCAATTATACTGGACACACCATATATATATATATATATATATATATATATATATATAATATATATATATATATATATATATATATATATATATATATACTTCATCGCCGTTTCCCGTTTTAGCACACCGAAACCACAGCTCCCCACAGACCTTTCCATGGTCTACCCTGGACGCTTCACATACCTTGGTCTGTCCAATGACTGAATAAAAACAAAGTTCCTATTCACTTCATCCCGTTCACGTCTTTCACCCTCCTTTATGTTCAGGCCCCGATCGTTCAAAATCTTTCACTCAATCCTTCCATTTCCATTTTGGACTCCCCGTTCTTCTTGTTCCTCCCTCTTCAGACACATATATCCTATTTGTCAACCTTTTCTCTCATTCTCTCCATATGTCCAAAACCATTCCAAAACACCCTCTTCTGCTCTCTCAACCAACCTCTTTTTATTGCCATACATCTCTCGTACCCTTAAACATTTCATTTCCAACACATCCACACCCTACACTCCTTATCTAGAGCCTATGCTTCGCTTCCATACAATAATTTGGGACTATTATACCTTGAAAACACCCATTTTTGCCCTCCCACGTAACGTTCTCTCTTTCCACGCATTCATCAGGGTACACAGCATTCGCTTCCCGCGCCAATATCATCAATACAAAAGCAACATGAACTAAATACCCTCATAACGATGAGGCTTTTGGTCGGAAATTTATGCCCGGATCGATGTTTGCCTTGCAATGGTAACAAATTGGAACAGGTGCTCTTCACATCTCGTATGAACACAAATCAGCTCCGGGGAATATTTGTGAATTGCAAATAAAATCACGCATCTGTAATTACCTTATTTTTGTATTTCTAATTTCCCGAGCCGATTACATACATGATGGTCCAAGATGTTGTCAAACGGCTGGAAAAATCAAGTAACCCCGAGAAGAATGTAAGATGTGATACAAAGAGATATGTCAGAGATTTAAATTCTCGGAGGGCCACCTCCGCTGTCGCAAGGACGACATGGGAACTGTCGGACCTGCGAGGCTGGTACGTTGTTGCTCAAATCTGATGAGCTATCGTGACGAGAATGCTATGTGGATTTAAGCTCATTGCTAAGCTGTTCTACGCGAACATTATACGCTCATTGCTAGGCTGTTCTACACGAACATTATACGCTCATGCTAGGCTGTTCTATGCGAACATTATACGCTCATCATTGCTAGGCTGTTCTATGCGAACATTATACATCATTGCTAGGCTGTTCTACGCGAACATTATACGTCATTGCTAGGCTGTTCTACGCGAACATTATACGCTCATCATTGCTAGGCTGTTCTAAGCGAACATTATACGTCATTGCTAGGCTGTTCTACGCGAACTTTATACGTCATTGCTAGGCTGTTTTACGCAAACATTATACAGTTTCTCAGAAACCCAATTCGTCAGAAAACCAACATTATTTTATGCCTCAGAAACTACTGAACTATACGACTAACAGTAATGTACCTACCAAGATCGATTCAGAAAATGAAAACCTGAATTTCTAAAGCTATATAAACTTTCTCACTGAGACGAAGAAACATGGAAACTACTGGAAAGCCTAATTCCAAATATAGACACTTCCTGAAAATCGTGAAATTGTTTATTCATACTGAACGCAACGAAGAGGACGCATACTGTACGAAACATGTGTAGGATATAACGTAAATAAAATGAACTATAGACGAGTAAAAACAATCAATAAAAAAAAATAGCTATAAATTTAACCAGACCAGACTAGACGAAGATTGACGCAATCAACAGCCTAGTCGGCCAGCAGGTCGATCGCCTAATCGCAAGATCAGGTATTTGCTACAAATGTCCTAAAGTGGAATTAACCAACTTTTACGTTCTCCATTAATTAACCAGCTTCATATTCCTCCTACGATTGACCCCCCCCCCCTCATGCTCCACCATAATTAACCCACTTCAGAGCCCATACCGTACGATCACTCTAATTCATATTCCATCACAAATACCAAACCCACTTCGTAAATCTCTGTAGCGTCATCCTAGCCATTTCAAAACGTCATTTCCCCGTCAACCTTAGCACTATCACTACTTTCTTGGCACTTTCACTAACCCTGGCAGTTTCATCATCACCCTCGTACTTTCATCATCACTCTAGCATTTTTTTTTTTTCAGAATCGCCCAAGCAATTTCATCACCCGACCACTTTCGCTTATCACTTTTAATACTTTCGCCATCATCCCAGCACTTTCAACGTCACCCTAGCAGTACCATAAGCACTTTCACCGCCACACTCAACACCCTTCACACTACTTGAACCGTCACACTGGAACTTCCACTGTCACACTAGCCTTACGTCACACCAATACTTTCTCTAAGACACTTTCCTTGCCATGACACCGTGACGGGATTCCCCCCCACAATCTTGGCTGCCGATCTATACGGATTTCACAGTCATGACAGCAATTCTTCACTGTCGCCCTTCGCTGTTTCACAGCTGCACCAGCTCGAGACACTGTTACCCCAGCCACAGCGCCAATGGACACCCGTCACTGCAATGAAAAACAATATAAAAAAAAAAAAATATCCGGATACATCCACACGTTGCTTCCCGCGAAAAAAAAGAAAGAAAACGGGAGCTGAAAGGTTTAATTTGAGGGAGACCCGAACACACACTAAAAAATAAACTGAAAAAAAAAATATTTCACACGAAAAGAAAAACGGTTGAGCATCAGAACTGCAGCAAAGACGCGGAGCCATGGAACAAAGTTGACACCAGCCAATACTAAAAGTAAACCACTTGGGTAGATAGAATATCAGCTAAAAGCTAAGCAAGAGAGCTCGAGTTCATCACAAGTTTAAATAACACCACAAAAGCTGACTACTGCAGGGTAACAAAAAAAAAAGAGTATCAACACCTACAAATCTATCATTACACTACCAATATGATAACTAAATGTTTACAACCACACAGCACTAAGGAGGCCATTATTAAGAGGAAATTGACCCTATGTCGAAACTAAATGTCTACGACAACAGTTTAAGTTACAGGGCGCTGGTATTATCAGTAAAACAATACTGTATATACTCTCAAAAGCTACCTTTACACTCCAATATTAAGGAATACGTTACTGTATTACAGTCATGTATCCAAGCTTAAAACACTATTACAGCTGGAAATAATGAATCCATTATAAAATTCACACTAAAGGGGCCAACATCACAGCTTAGTCACTCTCTCCCACCCCTCAACTACAGCTAAAACTGGAAGAAATTCGTCAACTCTGCTAAACCTGCCCAGCCACTCAAGCTAAGCCCTGGGCTAAAGGGAGGAAGGGGCTAGCTGGTAGAGGAGGTCGGACTGGCTGTGGCCACCCAAGCGAGGATATGTGTTAAAAGCTTTCATCAACAAGCCTAAAAAGGTTCTCCCGCCCACGAGAAATTGCAGATTGCTACCAAAGACTTGCAAGTTCGCCCTAACTCTCCTACCCCCTACATCCCCCCCCCCAATTTAGCCTTCCCTCCCTCCTTCCCCCTCCACCTCTAGACACAGGAGAGAGGGGGGGAGAGGAAAGGTGGAGATGAAGTCAAAGAGACGGGAACGATGAATGCCATGTACAAGGCCCGTTTGCCCAAACAATATCTATGTGCTTCCACTTGGCACTTGATGAAGGCCTTCCCAGAGTGAAACCTAGGGGCCTAGGTTTATATAAAGACTACAGCAGGTTTTAACTTACACTGCCGCCTCTTATATTACAAACTATAAGCTTAGGACCTCATTCCCAGGACTCATGATGTCCTGAGGAGAGGACTCCATACAGTTTTGTCTTCAGCAAGTCATCTTGTCTTAAACTAATGCACTTGTTACAATCAGACGTACAAGTATGTAGTACCTATAAACAAAGATTGAGGCACCTGATCAATGACAGTGATTAATAACTGGTTACACCAACACCTTAATGACGCCCAGAGAAAATGGGGCATCTCAAAAAACACTAAAGATACAAAATTGGGGCTCAAGTCTCTCTCTCTCTCTCTCTCTCTCTCTCTCTCTCTCTCTCCTCTCTCTCTCTCTCTCTGGCTACAGAGGGTTCTGAGCTAGTGAATACCCCATGCCTGTTGCCACTCCAGTCAAAACCACAACGAAACACTTGGTACATCAGTCGCCACCTGTCTTCATGGCACCTCAAAGCTATGCACTTGTAATGACTCCTGAGGGTATGCTGAATCACCTACCACTGAGTCACCACCCATGCACCATTCACTACTGAGCCACAGCCGATGCACCACCTACATCTGAGCCACACCCCATGCAACATCTACCACTGAGCCACAGCCTATATGTACCACCTTCCACTGAGCCACAGCCTATATGTACCACCTTCCACTGAGCCACTGATTGTGCACCACCTACATAGCCACTGCCTATGCACCACTTACCACAGGACCACTGCCTAAGCACCACCTACCACTAAGCCACTACCTATGCACCACCTACCACTAAGCCAATGCCACTGCCTATGGAGTTCCATCATCAGACACCCTTAACCTATGATTACAAGGCCCATCACACAGGAGATTCCCATTGACATTTTTTTTCTTACATGTTAGCTGAAACGGCACAGGCAACAGAAGCCCTTATCAAGGCCATCATATTAAGAAGAATGTGCGGAAAGAGAGAACGTTAACTGGAGAGCAAAAATGGTTATGGTTGAAGGAATAGCAGTTCCAACAATATTATATGGTTGCAAAGCATGGGATATAGATAGGATAGTGCTGAGGAGGGTGGATGTGTTGGAAATGAAATGTTTGAAGACAATATGTGGTGTGAGTTGGTTTAATCGAGTAAGAAGTGAAAGGGTAAGAGAGATCTGTAGTAAAGAAAAAAAAATTGTTGAGAGAGCAGAAGAGGGTGCATTGAAATGGTTTGGACATATGCAGAGAATGAGTGTGGAAAGGTTGACAAAGAGGATATATGTGTCAAAGGTGGAGGGAACAAGGAGAACTGGGAAACCAAACTGGAGGTGAAAGGATGGAGTGAAAAAGATTTTGAGCGACTGGGGCCTGAACCTACATGAGGGTGAAAGGCATGCACAGAATAATGTGAACTGGAATGCTGTGGTTTACTGGGGTCAATGTGCTATCAATGGATTAAACAAGGGCATGTGAAATGTCTGGGGTAAATCATGGAAAGGTCTGTGAGGCCTGGTTGTGGATAGGGGGATGTGGTTTCGGTGCATTACACAACAGCTAGAAAATGAGCAGATGTGACCTTTCTTCGTCTGTTTCCTGAGCCAGGTACCCATTTTATTGACCCACTCTAGGGGTGGACAAACAGCTGGTATAATTGTGGAGAGGACCGACTGCCGCAACCAGGATTCAAACCTATGTGTTTGACCCTGAGCAGTTCATGAATGCATTGTGGTCAGGAACGCTACGGCCACACCAATGAAGCCTCCAATATATCATGGCTTGTTGCCAACAAATTACATTCTAGAAGTCAATTCACAACCCAACGTGGGAATACTAATGTAACCCAAACTTTTCCCTGCCAAAAGTATATAATATCTATTTCAAAATATCTACATCCAGCACTGAGAACAGAGATTTACTTAAAGTCACTTTGATCCCTCACTTACCCCCGAAAAGAAACTCCATACACAGCGGCACTTTCTCATCACTCAGTACTAACTCAAAGTCCAACACTATTGAAAATGTTTTAGCTTCCTGTCTCCTGTATTGTTTAGACCTGAGTGCATCATGTTTGTACAGCCACAATTCCATTCTAAAGAAGCACGTTCACTCAACACAGTGGTGTAGGGACGTAAGGAACTGCACCTCCTTAAGATAAACATTTTTTAGATCTTGAGACAATTTAAGGAAGAACTTACAGACTCTAAGGACTGATAATAGAAGTCTTGGGGTCAAGTGCAGTAACTTTAAGGTGGCAAAACTATATGGTGTTCAAAGAATGATTTTGGGGGTCATGATACAGTAAAAGAACTGGCAGTCTTCAAAGGAGAGTAAATTGGATAGTCTTCCATTGCATTCATTACTGTACATTCATATTCTTCCATAAACTTTCATATATATGAAATCAAGGACTTCAAATACATCAATGCATACTTTCTTTCAAAATGCCTTTTTATCTGACCTTCCTGACAAATCTGAAGTCCATGAAATATTCAATGAAAATTACTTATATACACCGAAATAAATTCAACTAAATGGGCTAACTTCACACTAATTTCACTGATGGTTGTAGAAGTGACATTAGGGGTGGAAGAAACAGGCAGAATTGGTGATAACAGTGACAAAGGCAGTAGAAAAGGTTGGCAGAGGTGGTGGCAGAGATGATGGAAGAGGTATTGGGAGGTCTGATCTGAGTGGTAGTGGTGGAACACACGGTTATAGAGAGATAGCACAAAGCTGATGGCAGAAACAGCAAAGAGGGAAGAAGTGACAAGCAGATGAGATGAAGGATGCAGAGGCAGTGGTGAATGCAAGAGGGGTGATAAAGGTGGCGGTAGGAAATAGTAGTGCCAGTGATAGTAAAAGGAATGACAAAAGCCATGTCACAGACAGAATGTGCAGGTGGTGGCAGAAAAGGTGGTAGCATTGGTGGAAGTGGTGATGGCTGGTTGTAGAGGTGGTGGCAGAGATGATGGAAGAGGTGTGGAAGGGTTGATAGTAGTAGTCATGGCAGAGGTGGTAACACAAGTGGTTGTAAACATAAAAGGAAAGGGGATAGCAAAGATGATTGAACAGGGGACTGCAGTGATGATGGTTGGGGTAATGGCAAGGAAGTGGCAGAGATGCAAGGCGATGGCAGAAATGGTGACAAGCATGGTATTAGTGGTGTTTGCAGAAAAGATGGTAGCAATGGTGGCACACACAGTTTTAATGGTGAACTCAAAATCAACAGGTACCTGCCAACCTCCAAGAGAAACACATGTAGCAAGTCTAAATGAAATCCATCCAGTAGAAAAGAAGTTATTAAGAAAAACAATCTACAATTTTGACCTCAAAGGAATTAAATTTGCTGAGCAATATTGAAATCCATCCAGTAGCACTAAAGTTAAAACTCTAAAACAAAATCAGTGATATTTGTAGCAGAAACCCTGAACTTTGATTTTTCAACATTAATACTAACCTTTCCTGTCCCTAGGGAAACACTCACACTAAATACTGAAGAAATCTTTCTTAATGACTAACTGCTTAGAAACTAAATCATCTCAGAAATCAACCCAAGTGCAGCACCAATACTGGCCTTTGAATTTTGATCAACAGATATGTCAGAGATATAGATAGACAGATATAATTCTTTCTTTAACTCTAAACTCATTTGGTGGACTGATAAAGCACTAACACACATCTGCATATGATGTTTCATAACCAATTAGTAACTACAACCTGAAATTCTGTAAAACTCGTCCAAGGTCTCGATGAACAAGCAGACACAGACATTGACACCAAGGGCACTCATGAAATTCTTCCCCTAAGTCACAGGGGCAGACTAATGACTTTTATCACAGGTGCCTTTAAACTCTAGCATGAAGTGTGACTCAACAGCTTATGACAAGTATTAATGATCCATCCCATGTAAATCAAGACATCATTCATTTCAGAAAGTACTTGAAAATACATCTTTCCTACTTTGCTACATTGTGTCTCGATGCCAACTCAGACTGTAAAAGACACTACAATATCGTTAAACCGAAAATGTATTTACAGAATCAAAAATCCACTATATCAAAAATAATTGTTTTCACCAACACTGAAACGTTCTTTATCACAGTTTCTAGAACGGAAAGGGGAAAAAAACAGGTACAATATATAATGATAATGACACAATCATCAACACAGACTGACTTCTTTGGACAGTCCTTATGTCTAAAATAAAAGTACCTACTCTGTTGCACTCACTACCTCATCTTGATTTTGCCTTCCAATACTAAACCTAAATTAGATCCAAATACTGATTTCCAGTATCCTACGTTTAAAGGGACTTAATATAAATTATAGATCTCATACAAACTCCATGCAATCACTCACTTATATTTCAATGAAATGCAGACTAATGAATGTCCTTGAACAAGCCCCTCTGCAACTGCATGATCTGTTTCACCATCATCACACAGTACACTCCCCTTTTCTGCCACAGAAAATGTCTAACAGTATAAAAAATATCAATCATTTGTCAACTTGTTGCCACTTGTACCTTTATCTCTTCCTTGCAAGCTAATCATCCTTCCCAAAACATGGTTTTTATAGCAGAATGAAACTGATCTCATTACTGAAAGACAAAAAAATATATATAAAGCTGAATAACTTTATATACATTTTTAACCTAAAATTATTAAGGTGCCATCTAACATTTCAACTTTGATAAAACCACATCTTAATATTTCATATATTCTAACATTTTATTACAGTAAGTTCATTAGCTTTCATATGACCCTGCCATGCAAACTGAATATATAAACATTTCTAATACATCAACAACATTGCACACAAACATATTTATTTATCTATTTTGCTTTGTCACTGTCTCCCACGTTTGCGAGGTAGCGCAAGGAAACAGACGAAAGAAATGGCCCAACCCACCCCCATACACATGTATATACATACACGTCCACACACACAAATATACATACCTATACATCTCAATGTACACATATATATACACACACAGACACATACATTTATACCCATGCACACAATTCACACTGTCTGCCATTATTCATTCCCATCGCCACCTCGCCACACATGGAACACCATCCCCCTCCCCCCTCATGTGTGCGAGGTAGCACTAGGAAAAGACAACAAAGGCCCCATTCGTTCACACTCAGTCTCTAGCTGTCATGCAATAATGCCCGAAACCACAGCTCCCTTTCCACATCCAGGCCCCACACAACTTTCCATGGTGTACCCCAGACGCTTCACATGCCCTGATTCAATCCACTGACAGCACGTCAACCCCGGTATACCACATCGATCCAATTCACTCTATTCCTTGCCCGCCTTTCACCCTCCTGCATGTTCAGGCCCCGATCACTCAAAATCTTTTTCACTCCATCTTTCCACCTCCAATTTGGTCTCCCACTTCTCCTCATTCCCTCCACCTACGACACATATATCCTCTTGGTCAATCTTTCCTCACTCATTCTCTCCATGTGCCCAAACCATTTCAAAACACCCTCTTCTGCTCTCTCAACCACGCTCTTTTTATTTCCACACATCTCTCTTACCCTTACATTACTTACTCGATCAAACCACCTCACACCACACATTGTCCTCAAACATCTCATTTCCAGCACATCCATCCTCCGGCACACAACTCTATCCATAGCCCACGCCTCGCAACCATACAACATTGTTGGAACCACTATTCCTTCAAACATACCCATTTTTGCTTTCCGAGATAATGTTCTCGACTTCCACACATTCTTCAAGGCTCCCAGGATTTTCGCCCCCTCCCCCTCCCTATGATTCACTTCCGCTTCCATGGTTCCATCCACTGCCAGATCCACTCCCAGATATCTAAAACACTTTACTTCCTCCAGTTTTTCTCCATTCAAACTTACCTCCCAATTGACTTGACCCTCAACCCTACTGTACCTAATAACCTTGCTCTTATTCACATTTACTCTTAACTTTCCTCTTTCACACACTTTACCAAACTCAGTCACCAGCTTCTGCAGTTTCTCACATGAATCAGCCACCAGTGCTGTATCATCAGTGAACAACAACTGACACTTCCCAAACTCTCTCATCCACAACAGACTTCATACTTGCCCCTCTTTCCAAAACTTTTGCATTCACCTCCCTAACAACCCCTTCCATAAACAAATTAAACAACCATGGAGACATCACACACCCCTGCCGCAAACCTACATTCACTGAGAACATATACATACACACATATACATACCTATATATTTCAACCTATGCATATAAATACATACACAGACATATACATATATACACATGTACATAATTCATACTTGGTGCCTTTATTCATTCCTGTCACCACCCCGCCACACAGGAAATGGCAACCCCCTCCCCTTGCATGCGCTTGAGGTAATAAATAAATATAAAAATAAAATAAATCTTAGTCTTTTCAAAATGTTACCACCCTTATCTAACTAAAAAAATCTTCAAAAATTCCTTCTTCCCTATCCCCTTTCACAGCATCTGTTCATTTTTCCATATATTTTCGATCATCCTCTTTCTATAATTCTCACTCACTTTCATCTTTTCACTACTTTTCTTTCCTGATTCAAATCAGTCTTCATTCTATGTCTTCCATTCCCCACTGTATTCCAGTCCTGATGCATTTTTTCTGGTACCTCCACAGCACTTTGCTCTCATTATGTATAGAAATGTAAACACCGTTTAAATGCTCCTTTCTGATGCATTTTTTCTGGTTCCTCCACAGCACTTTGCTCTCATTGTGTACAAAAATGTAAACACCATTCAAATGCTCCTTTCTTTAAAAGTTATTCATATACCATTTTTTACTCAGCTTTTATCCAAATTGGCCTGTCATTAACAATGTACATCACTGACTTTACAATGTTTAGAAAAACACCATTCTGTGATCTTGTACATGCAGCCATGTTTCTAATGTCTGCATCTTCTTTGTCCTTATGACCACATACATATACAGTCCTGGCAAAAAAAAGCTGACATGATAGGGCCCACATCAATATTTTTTGCCCATTTTATTATACCCCCAAAACATGACTCTGATATGTCGGAAAAATACTGGGGCAGCTAATGGACACTGGTGGGGAGGGGGACCTCCGGGATAGCAATAGGTAGCAGTCAGTCTGCCAAGAGTTATTGTGGTGGATTGTTTTTTCTGTTGTCCCCCTGACATCCACTTTTTTTACCCTACCCACATGTACTCTGTGGTGGGCCTGTGCTGCAGTGCCTGGCCCTAAGGACTTGTCTAAAGAGGATATTTCTGCTGTTGTACCCTTGCATAAGGCTGGGAAGTGCAATAAAGAAATAGCTAAAATTACAGGGCTGGCACAACGAAGTGTGCAAAGATGGATGATGCACTTTGTTGACATTGGTTGCAATGACATTCCTACCCAGAAGAAACAACTGAACGACCTCATGTCACTTCCCAACACACCCTGAAGACTATTCAATGTCAAGTAGACAAGATTCCACTTATTTCAGCACAATAGTTAAGGAAAAACAATCCTAGGCTTCTTGGTCATGTGTCTGTATGTACTATTTGCAATCAGTTTCATGATGACTTGAAATTCAAGAGGTGTATGCCTCACAAGAAACCACTTATGACAAACCGCAAGTGCAAGAAAAGACTTGCATTTGCCAAGAAATATTTGCAGTGGGATGACAAAAAATGGAAGAAAGTGTTGTGATCTGATGTTACTAGGAGCCGTAGAAGCAAAGTGTACCAGAGGTCAGGTCGTGACCCGTACAGCCCCTAGTACATTCGAGCAACTGTAAAATTTCCAGATTCGCTAATGGTTTGGAGGGCTTTTGGTTTTAAAAGTCTTGTGTTTTTACTTTAAAATGTGACTACGAATCAGAATCGATACCTGGAGCTGTTATGTGATGAATTACCTGACTGTTTTGAATAGACTGGTTGTTATATCTATATGCAAGATGGTACATTGTGCCACACTGCTAAATTATTACATGACTGGTTTGCATTTTGTGGTGTGACATACATTCAGGACTGATTAGTTAAGCCACCTGACTTTAACCCTATTGAGAACTTGTGGGCAATTATCAAGTCACAGTTGTGTGGGTGGGATACATCCAGCATTCCTAAGCTCCAGGCTACCAGTCAGGAGGTTTGGGACAATCTTGACCCTTATACCCTCTGCACCTTGCAGCATCTATTCCCAAGTGCCTTTAGGATTGTATTAAGGCAAAGGGGGATGAGTACCTATTTTATCTTGTTTATTGATATAATTAAATCTTGTGTCACTCCGTAAGTAGGGCACACCAGTTTTTTCTTCCGGTACTGTATCAAAAGACAATCTTTGTACTGAAGGAGCATGGCAATGACCATACATATTTGCAGGCATCTCTGTATTGAAGGAGCATGTCAAAATCCACAGATCTGCATAGTCCATAAATTCCTTCAAAAGAAGGAATTTGTCCAGGAACATCATATCTATCTGGTACTGCATTATCATCGACCCATCCAATAACAACCTCTGCATCTCTATTAGAGCAAATAAATCTTCAAGTTCTCCCTGCAAAGCATCATGAACTTTCTCCACTCTGTCATCATAAGGCACTTCGACAATCAACATACAAATAAATTCTTTAAAAGCCTACATGCCACACACTTGCCACTAACCATTTTTTCAAATCCTTTAACATTCACCTGAAATCCATTTTTTTTACTTACGTTACTATTCCCAACAAATAAAGAGTGCCCTCCCTTTTTATTACTGTCTGTTCTACCCGTGCACATTCTCAATTTTTTTCCTTTCCTGCTCCAATTATCCTTATGGTTGTGTAATTCTTCACACATTCAGCTGCAGGTCTTACACATCCTATTCCATCTCATACTCCAAACAGCCACTTGATGATGTAATGCATGACAAAGGCAGCAGCAGGTTTTACAGTCTATTTTTTTGGAAGCAACTGCATTCTTAGTTGGAGAAACATCCACAGAAACAGTCTTACTCATCATTATAGTTCCTTCTCTCAATGAAAAGGACCTATTTTGAATAAGATACCTGAGCCAAATGTCGTGTTCTACATAAATCTATATCATCATGCTTGCCAAACCTGAATGTAAGGACATACGTAGAGAAAGAGAGAAGCAAATGAATATACACCATTCTCCTTCATACATACCCATAAGAAAAACTGCTGGTAAAAAGATTGGTATGATAATATAATTATCAGGAAAAAGTGAACATGCAGATGATGACAAACAGAGCATTTTTAATAAAGGTCAGTTGCTGGATATGTACAAAGAAATAAAAAATTACACAAATGGGCTAATAGAGAAATATGTACAACTGAGTCTGAGGATATTAGTTGCCATCAGAATATAAGGATAACAATCTATAAGAGTACCTAAAATTAACTGAAGAAAATGATTTGCTGATCACAGATAAAAAGACCACATCCTTCATTCTTTGTACTGAACCAGAAATAGACAAATTTCAGAATAATTATCCCTTATTACAATCTATACTATTTCTTAATTACTGTCTATTATGAAAAAATGTCAACAGTATCATAGGTAATAATATTCAGTTTAACAATTTTCATGAGAAAATTATATTAATGATAGAAATGAATAAACATCACAATAAAACAAAATGCACTTCTAATTTCAAATCATTAGGAGATAAATGTATTGATGGCCATTTGTATATAAATGCAAGAATCATATTCTGTAAGGCCAGAATACAACATAAGGCTATAGCAGTTCACTACATAAATCAAAATAAAAGGCTGTCATTTACTTTGTTTGATCCATAAGATAAATTAAAAAAAATCAGCAATGTCGTCTACAACTATAACAACTTTGGTGTCCATTCAGTTCAGCAGAAATTGCCACAAATTCTAAGATGATGGGTTAACTGGTCCAGCAATGTTGCTAGTGGTTTGATATGCAAGCTACATCAATGCAAAAATGGTGCAGCAAAAACTGGAACCCTTTTTATCTGAGACATCAAAATCCTGTTCACAGTAACTTGTTTTATCTTAACAGTAAATATCACTAAAACAATGTAAATATAACCTTTCTGACAAAAATGTCACTATACTTCCAATGACGAAACCTAAAAATCAGTTACGTGAAATATTGAACTACAAAATAGTGATTGAACTTCTGAGTGCACTGGTAATTTCTTTAGTCTATGCCATGACAATCTGAATCAAACATTTGAACACACAACTATACCAAAACACTTTTATACATGCCACTTAACGGAGGCAATCTCAGGAAGAAAATCAAGAAGTATAAAACGTCATATGTACCTGAAGTATAAACAGTCATATATAAAAAAAAATTCTTTGGTGTACTACAGATATGTTCTTTTTCTTTTTTTCAAGTGCATTCCACAAACAACTAGCTCAAGTGAACCACAATGAAATGAAACACATATCTCAAGTACAGTAGAAAGGCTTATCAAAAGCTTCCTAATTAACAAATGACTAATAAGTTCTAATACATCTTTATCTTTTACACCAACTAAAATTCAACCATTCTACAATTCAAGGACTTATACCTTGGCAAAACACTGTTTTGGCCATGTAAACACATATGATCTTACGAACTAATCAAAAAAATACACATTAAAACTAACATTTTGTATGTATCAGTGCCCCTATCCACATAGTTCTACTAGAAGTGTCAATTAAAATCAGCACAACCTCTCCTCCATCCCCGCTAGTCAAATACATTATGAGAATCCTTACTAATTCACTTACTTTTCAATGTACTAAATATATTGTACACTAGATTCAAAGGAAAAAATCCATCAAATCACTTTTTCTTGAAAGTATCTGATCGAGCATAACCTGTCAGATAGTGCCTGGCTCCCCATCTGCTGGGCTGTGATCACTTCAGGGTCTTACACAGTTACTAAGAATCAGTCCTTTCTGTTATTCAAATTACCTATTACTAGTGAAATTGTGTAAACCCTAGTATTGTGCTTTGTCAGCATTCTAGTGGGTAACATACATCACTGCTGTGCTATTCAACCAATTATAATACTGGGATATGAAATCTGGAACACATCAAAACAAATGAGTAAATTATAGACAGAGTCTTCACATTCAGCCATATAACAATATGCCAAAGGTGGAGAACCCATGAAATAGCACACAGAGATAGTGATGATCCCTATTAACTTGTCTTTTCTTCAGCAGCTTGTAGTGGACAAATATATATATTCTTGAGAAACAAGAGCGTGGAAAGGAGAGGATCTACAGTTTATTCTTTCACAGAAACTGCTACATATTCTTGTGTGGATTAAGTACAGTGTGTGTGGTACCATCTTTTGCAAATGGAAACACCAATGAGTACTGTGCATATGTGCACAAACATCAATAATCAATACATTAAAAAGTTTCTTTTTCTTTCCTCTCTATGATTCATGGAGAATGACAATTTACAAAATATACAGTAACTTACATCTTATTAGTTACAATGCAACATATTTCACTTTAAATCTGTTACATTAACAATTACACATTAGGCTCATCTACATTTCATCTTTCTTAGATTCTGTGTCCTAAATTCTTCCAGACCAGGCTCCCAGCAACTATGGGTAATTTCAATGCAACACTAAAATACTAGTATTCGCCATACTGTATATGACTGGTATATTATCCAACGTCTAAGCATTCAAACAATCCATCTGTCAGGATCTGTCCAAATCTGATAACTTCTAATTTTCTATCCAAGGTCCACTTATCTAACTTATGGACCTGTAAACAGAGCTTCTATAGTCTTTTAAGAGTATGCCATGAGATGCACTGCTCTTAAGGTAAAGCCACTTTTGTTTACAATTTCTGACTCACTCAATGTGCTTCATGGTGAGTGATTTCACTGGTAAATGGACTTTAAAAGAAAAACAAATCCTCCTTTAGGCCCCATTTCAACTACACCTATGTAGCAACATCCTAACAAGAAACTTATTTTTTGTTGAATATATAAACAAAACAGTATTCCATAATCCATTAATTCTTTTTTCAGCTATACTTTTCAAATATTTCTTACATACAGCATCATTAAAAACATCCAAGTATTTGAATTTTCCAACTGTCTGACCAGCAGTAAGTCCCACCATCATAGGATAATTTTAACTGTGAATCCTCATCATATAACTCGTAAAGAAATATCAATAGCAGGACACCAAATTTCACAAATTCACGGAACAAAAGCAGCATCTTAACCTCTAAACTGTCACTGTTATCTGAGTATAACTTTGTACATGAAAACAACACTGTTCTTCTCAATCAATAATAGTGTATAAAAAAATTATTTCCTTTCTTTGATTTCCACCATGGTAAAACATACATTCTGTAAGACTGGTGATGCTGCTCATAAGTTAAATCAATAGTCACTACCTATAATGATTTTTTCAATAAAAGCAATCCACACTTAATATAATCCACTTAACACTGTTTCATTTTAAAGTAGCTGTGATATTACGGAATGGATTTAGGTTAAGATAGTGCATGATCTAGTTTAACATAGTTGCTATACGCAGTTCATCACTATTTTTACAATGATGAACTACTAATAAATGAAGAACAAAGTGGGCTGAGTATAAAATCAAGAATAAAAGATTAAAATGATGGTATATACCAATAAGCGGAAAACAAATGATGGATCTCAGAATAAAAATGAATCAGACTTTAAAAGAGATTAACAAGTCATTCTGGAGGGAGGTGAATAAGAGTATACAAGAGAGAGATAAGCATGGAGCAAAAGGTATATCAGACAAGTCTGAGAAGTGGAATTAACACAGGATCAATCTTTTTTTCACACAAGTACTAATGCCAATTCCTGTCTGCATAAACATTTATACATAGTATCATCATGACAGAGTCCATCAAATTTATGGCTCCTAGTTCCCAACATAATGGGGTCCTAAGAATCTCTGGGTTTCGGCTTGATTCTACTGCCAATGAGGGGGAGGCCTCTGGCAGTAGATGTACCGACCCCTCCCTCTCTGTGAGACCTTCCTCTGTTTCTATTCACTATACCAACATTCATGGTCTCTCTAGTAACCTCTCCTCACATGGACACCATCTGCCTAGTACTTCTCCTACTATCTTACTTCTCTCTGAGACACAGTTGTCTAATGATGTTCTCACTAGTCCCTTTTTCATATCTAACTACACTAACTACACTCAAGATTCCAGTTCAACGGCAGTGTTTATGTATATTCCAACATAAACACACATTATGCATGCCTCAAGGACCTTGAGTCTCCAAACTTTGATGTTATGTGGCTCAAATTCTGTCTCCCTACTACCACACTTGTCTTCTGTTTTCCTTATTGCTCTCCTAATTCTACAAATCTTATATCTTTCTTTAACTACCTAAGCTCCTGCCACAAGACTATGACATCCTCTCATTTACAAGCCAAGATCCTTGACCTCAGGGATTTCAACGATCACCACATGGAATGGTTGAATTCCTCCCATATGGATGGTGGAGGGATCAAAGCCCTCACATTCTCCAGTCTCAATAATTTAGAGCAAATCATCTCCCACCCAAACCATAACCCAGACCACTGTGACCACTCTCTTAATATTCTGCACTTGTGTTTCACCTCTAGTTCAACTCGCTGGAAATACACAAGCTTCCTCAATAAACTTAGACTTGGACAGGATATCTCAGCAGGGTACACAAAATCTTGTTAAGTTTGATGCCTCCAAGACCCAATTTCTATCCATCTCTCTGTCAAAAACTCCTCACAATTCTTGTCTCCCCTCAAATGGTTCTGTAATTCCACCTCTTCACTCAATGAACATAACTGGTATTACTGTAAAATCCACTCTATCTTGGAAACCCCACATTACAAGAATACCTAAGTTTGCCTCTGACGAACTGGGTGTCCTGTTTAGATGTCGAAACTTCTCTTCTGAACAGTTGCTCCATTTATACAAGGGATTGCTTTGTCCTTGTATGGAGTACTGCTCTCACATTTGGGGTGGTTCTAGCTCTGTATCCTTACTTGACAGGGTTGAGTCAAAAGTGGTCCGACTTATAAACAGTCCCAAGCTAACATTTAAACTTGATCCCTTTGCCCTACGCCGCAATGTTGGTTCACTTTCCCTCTTTTATAGGTATCACTTTGGTTTTTGCTTCCAAGAGCTAGCTGACTGTGTGACCCCACCACTAGCTAGACCATGTAATACTCCACAAGCTGCTGCATCACATAATTATTCTGTGGCCATCGGCAACTCAAGGGTGGCCGTTTTGATACCTGCTACTTTCCCTACAATTCGAAGTTTTGAAATTCTCTACCTTCTCATATCTTTCCCAATAACTATGACCTTGCACATTTCAAAAGACAAATCTTTCACTTTCTCAAAAATTCATACATACTTTCCTGTCTTTTCTTCTTCCATTTCACAATTCTCTCTATATTTCCATCAAGGCTCAGCCTTGATGGGGACTTTTGTCTGTGACTGGAGCCTTAAACATAAAAAAAAAAAGACTGGAGGTGATGCCTCTCACCAACAATATCATCCTCAAACATACTGCCTCATCTTTAAATGTTCTGCAGTATTTGTATCGTTAAGAAAGTATAATACTAGTGCAAAACAGACACATAAGCAATTTAGTGGTAACATGGAGCAAAACAGGGACAAAAAAATCTGACACTGGAAATCAACTCAATTTGAATAATGGAGGTCAATTGGAAAATGTGGTTTATCTAATGAAGTTTCATGTAACTTAGCACTTTCTGGGATGATACTGATTACTTTTAGTGGGAAATGCCCATACTAAAATACCATCACACTTTCTTCTCAGAAAAATTCAAAGCTTTAAACAAAGCATAATCTGTGCCATACATTTAAAACAATTACATACACTAAACAACCACATCACCAAACAGACAAGCATTTACAAGATATCCTTCCAGTTACTCAAAGCCAGAGGGAGCCTGGCTCTCATGGGGGCCAGGGGGGATAACAAGCCCAACCCCTAGGCCCAGTGCTTAGGTCCCTCACCACCAGTAGGCGGCCTAGAGCATGGGGCCCACACTTCCTGAGTTGTAGGGAGGTTTAATCTCAAACAACAACAACTACTCAAAGCAGTGAATGCAGCAAGGAGCAAAGAAAATCTTGACTATCATCAGCAAAGCTGACAAAGATGGTATTTCAGAAAGTATAACTTAAATTACATTTTTATCACTCACGCTTTAAAATACATCAATTAACAAGTCTCTCTCTCTCTCATTTTGCAAGAGGATTTTCAATTTTTACTAACCATATCTTCATCCATTATCTTTTATAGATATTAAAACTTTGGATAAGATCATCAGTATTATATATAATGGATATTCTCAGTACTTACTACTGACCTAAAAACCAACAATACTTTCAAAAGGAATACATCCACTTTTACATCATTTTGTTGTACTGTACTCATTGGCTATGATAATTTTTCCAACATCTACATAATTTCAATGTATAAGGGCATCACCATGTATTTCATATATCTTTTTACTTTTCCCCAACAACATATTGATTATTTATCATAGCATCTTCCCTTACATCTTCAGAATTTTTAACCATCATGTCTAAAACAATGTTGTGCTCCTATATTATGTCAGAATTACCCCTTTTTTCACTTTATTCATGATTTTCACTCAGGATAATCAATAACTTCTCAAGCAGGAAAAAGATTGATAATATCAACAAACAAACAACTGGCACTCTTCCTTTATTCAGAGCCATAAACATAGGTTAATAAGACAAACCAAGTAAAAGAATGTGTAGGTGGTGACAGTTGCAAGCGAGGGAACCGGGGCATGCCGCCGGCAGGCTTATAAAGTTTTAGCCTTCTCAACATGAGTCAACGAGCCAACTTCAAGGTCCTGGGGAATAAAAACTCATGGGTTACATTCTTTGACTTTTATAACTATGCTGCAAATAAAAAATTTCCTTTTAATTTGTGAAGTTCATTTAACCCATGTGCTTATCAAATAAAACATAAAAGATAAGAGGAAAAAAGTAAAAAACTGCTGTACTTGAACTATAATATTTGGTTTCTATAACCGACATTTCTAGATGGATACCTCACATCAAGTTTTAACTTCTTGAAGTAGATAAAAGCTGCAAATCAAATGCAGCTTTCAGTAACTTCATTTCTCAACAAGTGAATGAACTTAAGGTTTCTAAATCATCGTATGTGAGCTACATAAAGAATTAATAACTAGTAGTGTTTGTATATTCATAATCTGATAAGGTTTCCAAAACTTTATCCACTAAATCCCAGTGAAAGTCATGAGGCAAAGTTGCACAGAAGAGCAATGTTTTCCAAAATGTTGACTATAACTGCTGAGTGAGGGCTTACATAATATAGGTATGTGCATCTCAGAATCATGTTAAGACTTAATGACACCTTAATGAAAGAGAGCATCTTCATTTCATTTTATATCTACGACAACTAGTTTGTGCTACTAATCTTAGTGAAGTAACTGTTTGTGAATGAAGTAGCTTATACTTTAAGTTCCAGTAACAGACATAAATTCAGATACTGTAAACAGATTTCCTTGCTCCAGACTACTATCCACATAAACATCATCTAAGCACTATATCATCATAAGCAAAATCGTCATATCATATCAGATGTTGAGAAAGTAAGATACTATAGCCTCACCAGTTACTGCATTCACTTTACATCTGAACAATAGAAGTTAACTGAGTATTCATCAGTAAAAACTTTGCCATTCTACATTCATTAAAACCATATAATTAATATGGTTTTAATTAATGAACATACAAATATATATAATTAATGAACACACAACACAAAAATCAACAGTAAAATATTCAACATAAAGGGACAGAGCCAAGTATGTAGTGTCCAACTATCTAAAATTCACAGTTAAACTTCACAGATTTTCACAACACAAATTGTGAATTTTACTTTTACAAAAACTGAGAAAGATACCAACTGCAACACTACCTGAAATGGATAACAACCTCCTGGGCTTCAATTCATATATCCAAGACTGGGTATACTGTAATGAATGATTTCATGCTAAGTCTGCCTGGCTACAGTATCAAACCTGTCTTTGAGTATAAGAAAGAAAGCACACTAATTCTTATTATCATTGCACTGATACAAGACCAATTTTCTGATGCTTCGAAAGCTTCAAGGATGCACTCCATAATGGAGGTGGAATACAATGGACTTCTTTGCAGAGGGAAGTTCCTAATACTGCGCTCCTTTTCATACATCGATGATGCTACAGCCTTTTCAAAGTTCACTTCTTACATGCAGTGCAACCCCTTGCAAGTGAAATCCAGTAACATAAGAAAACTGATTCTACACAATAAATACTCTGAATCCAAGAATAATTAGCAATGAATTTTACAAACTGAACAGCAATACAGTCTTTCCCTTACTGGAACAGCAATCATTTCTAAAGAAAAAACTGGCCTAATCATGAATCAACAAAACAATAATTTTGTTAGGTGTTCTTTTAAGCACTTTCTGGAGCCAAACCTCAGCCCAACGCAAAAAATATCTTCTATCCCCAACCTCAAATTCTAAATTCCCGATGTCTATCTATCTATCTATATCTCTGATGCTAATTCCCTTTGGGAACTCCCTCAAGAAGGTGGCAATGGTGAGAAAGTCTCCATAACTATTAAACTCCAACGCTGCTCCCCAATGAAAAAAGGACAAAAAAATGTGAAATCACTTAGAATCATTACCTTCTTTGTCCAATGCAAAAATTGCACATATGTAACAAAACGTGCAAAAATTGCAACTTCTCCATGGCACCCATAAATTTCTTACTGAATACAATGATAAATTTCACAGGGTCTCTAAAATGGGATGCCAAACTGCATGAAGTGTTGCCATTTGAGAGTACCATTGATTTATGCAAATGAATATAAACATAAGATCTACCAACACTCAAAATTATGAATGTATTTTTATTGTGTTTCTGCCATGAAATAGGTAAGTTACCTAAACAATAACAGCATGAAATACAGTGTAAGAGTTTATCCTTATCATACAGCATACTTCACAAAGAAATTATAAGGAACTGATAATTTTTTTCATGAGAAGTTAGTGCCTATTCCTAGAAACTGTTTGTTCGTCTGATTTTTCTCAATGCATTTTCTTTCAGCTTTTCTTACATCATACATTACAAGAAAAAGAAAAATGCTACAAAAGAGGAAACTGTAGTGAAACTTCAGGCATTAAGCAAGATTATCCAAATAATATCTTTATCAAACAAGCAAATTTGTGCTAATACTGTCACATATAAAGTACAATCTACATTCATATAATATGGTAATAATCTAATCAAATATGGCAAATTCATGCTTTTGGAATATACCTGACTACTTAATAGTCTTCCTCAAGTCTAATCTCATTTGTTGAAAAATATCTTCAACCAATCTTAAAGATTCTCTTCTTTCAAAGTTAATTTTCATTGAAAATATTGTTACAAGGAACTTCTGATGACAGAAAAGAAACTTCACAGTCATTTAAAATTCGAAACGCAAGAAAAATATTCAAATGACATTTCTTAATGGAAAAATAACATTTTCTAAGGGAACAAGGAAGCATAAGGAACACAGGAATAAGCCTTAGAGAGGAAACATCCTCACTTGGCTCTTCCCTTTATTTCTTACTGTGGAAAGTATTAAGAGATGGGAGGATTTCCAAACCCAGACTCCCGCTTCTCTTTGTTGCCTTCTACAACATGCACGAGATATATGGGTTGCATTCTTTCTCCCCAATTCCCTATCTAATCATATATAGTAATGATATGTAGAAATCATGGCAATATTCTAAATTTTAAATGCAAATTCATACAAGTGGAATATATTTGGTTTTATATTCAACCATATCCCTTAATCTTAATGTCACATATTCAAAAACAATTTCAAAATTTTTTACACTTTTTATTGTTAAAATCATAAATTTCCCATGCTAATTATTATTTTACAGAAATCTCAATGCCAGATTAGTAAAGTTTATGGTCATTTTCAGGTCATTATACAATAAAAATGGAAAAAAAAGTTGAAAACAAGCTATGGAGAAATACCCATGAAATCTACATATATAGAGAAAATGTTGAAATTCTTGCTATACAGAAATACGGTTATACTAACACGAAAACCTAACAACACATCTAAACCCATGTATTCCATATTCTTATTTCCAATTTCTATGGAAGGTGACACTGGTTTTCCTAATTTAAACAGCCTCCATCCCTATGACTCACTAGATAAAAAAAAATCAATTGGAAAAATGCTAAAAAGATTTCATAGTAGAAATGTAAATTATCTTAACATCTGCATTTTTTCTTTCATTGCAGCTGGCCTTTCCTTCCTAGGCAAAGCAGTATCAGGATGTGAGGCTTCGATGAAATAAATCCTTGCTCTGTTCCTTCTATTCCTAATTTTAAAAGGTGATCATAAAGGAAGGGAAGGATTTCCTACCCACTATGCTACTCTTAGACACTTTATAAAATACAAAGGAGAGATACACAGAAACTATCTTTTTTCCTCTACTTCGATATAACATTTGTAATTATATCATAAATATTATTCCTGAGGAGAATACTTCCCACATATTCCCTGCATGCCATAGAAGGCAACTAAAAGGAGAGGGGAGCAGGGGGGCTGGAAATCCTTCCCTCTAATTTCTAATTTTCCAAAGGAAGGAACAGAGATGGGGGTCAAGTGAGGATATTTCCTCTAAGGCTCAGTCCTCTATTCTTAACGCTAACTCGCTAACGCGGGAAATGGTGATAAGTTTAAAAAAACTCATACATATATAAAGCAACAAAGAAAAGATTGAATACACATCAATACTGCAAATACAAATCAGTTATCTTTTTTCTCCATGAAACAACCAATTAAATATCTTTACACATTTAAATACTTGCATCCTTTTCAGAATCTGTTAGAACATTATGGTTTTAACAAACCTAAACATCTTCAAACAAACAAATGATTTCCTTCATCAGTTCACTCCTTGAATTCATCATCCAGGTAACTTATGATTATCCATATACTCATCAAAATTTTTCACTCAACCATTCTTTATACTTTTCCACTAACACCTCTGTGCATATTACACACTACCTTTTGAATCCTTTTTGTCTTTTCATTCCTTAATTCCTTATCATACTATTCACTTTCTTACTAAAGCAGCCAATTTCAACAAATGGCTTTTCTGTCTATTCTAACATCCCTACCTGAAAATCAACTACTATATAATATTTCTCTAGTGATCCTCTTCACAAAACCTTCTTAGATACAAATGAGTGGAGGCTGTCATTTCTCCAATCATATTTCACTGCCTCATTCCTTTTAGCAAAACAGAAATTAGCTTCCAATGTTGAATCCTCTTCAACAGCCTCCACTCATTTGTATCTAAGAAGGTTTTGTTTACTGACTGACATGGAATGAACTAGCAAATGCCCCATTCAAGATCATCTTGTGTGAGATGAAAAAGTAAAAGAAAGGGAATTAGGAAACTAATTACAGTTAAGCAAAATTTTGAAGAAGATATTGCTTGAATCTTTAGAAATTCAAGGCCTTTATATCTAAATATTCCTTCAAGAGTATTACTGTGTTCAAGCTGTTTTCCCTATGTGTAAACCAGGAAAACATTGTCACTGACCAAACAACTTAACCTCAATAATTTGGCCCCAACCACTTCAAAAAAAAATTTCAAACCATTTCAGAAAAAATTACTGTAAGTTCGAGATGCCAAGTGATGGAGGTGACTGAACACAGAATAAGTGAGGAGCAGGGGGTTTGAGGAAAGAAGGGGATGTGTGGATCAGATTTTTGTAATAAAGCTAACAATGGAAGAGTATTTAGCGAAAGGAAAGAAGTTGTATGCAGCTTTTACGGATCCAGAGAAAGCATATGACAGAGTTGAGTGGCATGTTTTGTGGAATGTGTTAAGGATATATGGTATAGGACAACTGTTGGATGGTGTAAAAGCCTTTTATAAAAGAAAAAATGCATATGTGAGAGTGGATGGAGAGCTGAGCAATAGTTTTGAGATACATGTAGGTGTGAGGCAGGGCTGTGTGATGTCACCATGATTTTGTAATATATACAAGGATGAAGTGATAAGAAATGAAAGCAGAACTAGGAAAAGGGTTGCAAAGATGGAGTGCAGTGGAGAGATATGGTGACTATCAGCAAGCCTGTCTGCAGCTGATACTGTCTTGTTTGCACAGAGTGAAGAGGTGTTGCAGAAGGTTGTTAGTGTGTTTTATAATGTGTGCAAGCACAGATTGAAAGTAAATGCATGTGAAGGTAAAGTAATAGTGTCTGGAAGGAAACAGATTGAAAGTACAGATTTTGCAAAACCATATAGAAAGAAGAGAGAAAGAAGAAAGTGTACTAAATCATGCTGTAGATATGGGGGGAAAAAGACTGGAAGAAGTGAGGGAATCTATGTATCTGGAAGCTGTCTTGGGCAAGTGTGGAGATATGGAGGAAGACCCTTAATAGAATACTGAAAGGTAAAGGTGTAAGTATGGAAGTGAGGAGAGGATTAAGGGACAGCATTGACCTCCCAAACCTGACTTCTGCAGCTGAAACATGGACATGGATTGAGGTGCAGAGATCAAGAATCCAGGCTGTGGAATTAAGGTTTTGAGAAGAGCATGTGGTGTGACTAGATGGAATGAAGAAAGAAATAAAAGAGTGTATGAGAGATGTGGTATGGTAAGGAATGCAAAGGGAGTGAATTGTGGAGTTGTACAATAGGTGAAACATAATATTTTAAGGTGGTTTGGGCATGTGGAAAAAATGTGACTGGGAGTTTACAAGGAGTATATGATAGTACAATTAAAGGGGTTGTTGTGATTGGACGACCACCTGTGACATGGGCAAATAGGGTGGAGGAATACTGAAGGGAGAGAAAGTGAGGAAGAATGCATGGAATGGTGTATTCAAGAGAGGCATATAAGGAAAGGGATAAGTGGAGACTCGTTTGCTAAGGCCACCTCTTGATGGGAGTTCCCGGAGGGAATAGGCATCAGAGATATCAATAGATAGGTAGACAGAAAAATATCCGCAATCCACCATCAACTTCTGAATCAAAAAATCATTCTAATCAAGGTAAAAATAACATGATCCATCTCCACTATAGATAAAATGATGTCTTCAAAAATTACCAGTTATCAATACTTGTAACCTCAGACAAGACTTCTAAAAGCTGCACAGAAAAAGGCAAAGACCACCAGAAGTCACTATGAAGCCTATAACAGGAGTATACAAACTTTAAATGCTAACTAGCCTCAACAACTATTTCACATTTTGGCTTAACCCCTTCCCTTACCTGCTTTTCTTTATCAAAGTATGTTCCAAACATCATCAGTCTCATCTAATGCAGTTTTGAAATATACAGATAAAAAAGCCATACAGAAAATATTTTGTTTTAAATGTTAATATTCTCAATACTACATAATGAAATACACATTTCCTGAAAGCCCAAGAATACAAAAGCAGATGAAAAAACAGAAAATGTACCTTTATGAATTTCAGATAGCTAAAGACATTAGAAATAACAAAGGAAAATGACAACTTGTTGAAGAAATGCATTAATCCTATCAATTCATTATATCCCATGATGCACCAATACCTGCTTGTCACTTCCACTATCATGTCAGCAGGTTCATTTCTGTATCAAGGAAATCTTAGTGATACAGCAATATAATCTGATGTTCACTGGATGTATAAGTGACCATTATTACCAACAAAAGCAAATGGTTGGGTAGGTGCAATAAGATGTAAAGATACCTTTACTGGGGTCCACTTCATAGAATAAGCTGGACTATCTATGTCAGAGTTTTTAGAATCTTGAAGGATTACCTTTAAGGTGTGTCTATATAATCATCACTATTATATTCATCATTATTCAGAATACTATCTATCCATCTATATCACTAATGACCTTCCCATCCAGGAACTCCCATCATGGGGGTGGCCACAGCAAAAGAGTCTCCACTTATCCCTGTCCTTACATACCTCCCATGGTGTTGCGATTAGCATCCCTGATCATGACGCATTCACAGGCCGCCCAGGGTCAAGCACATAGGTTCGAATCCTGGTTACATCAGTCGGTCCACAGTCAACCCAGCTGTTCATCCACCCCTAAGGGTTGGTCGATAAAATGGGTACCTGGGTTAGGCTAAGGTATATACATAGTATATATATAACGTTAATGGGATGGCCTTGATTAAGGCCACAGCTGTCCATGTCGTCTCAGCTAACATAAAAAAAAGACACTATCCTAAGCATTCTTCCACTGTTTCTTTCCTCCAATACTCTTCCACTCTGTTTCCCCATGTCACAGGTGGTCATCCTCAAACACCAATCCCTTTAATCACACTATCACATACTCTTCTTGTAAACCTTAGCTTTGCAATCTTTTCACAAAACCAAATTACTTCATAATAATGAGGGCGAAAAACAGGAGAAAGACAGAAATAAACTAGATGCATGAATCCCCTTTAAGAGACACTTTGCTTTGATTTTGTTTGCTGAACTAATAAAGTCAGAGTTTTTCTCCTCATTAGGTGAGGTATTATGCGTATTCACTTTTTGTCTCACAGCCATCACCATCATATTCATAGTTACTCAACAAACTGGGAGTTATAAACAGGGGAAAAAAAAAACACAAACAAGGCACCTTGTTTGAGACATGCCTCACCATACTGTCATCTTGCACAGGGGTCCCGGGTTCGATCCTGGCTGTTGGAGGTTTGTACGTTCTATGAAGGTGCGCGTTCATATGCACTTTATTCGTATTCATATACCTCCGCGTTGTACAGTTAGGTTCGGTAAAACGCTATCAGGTGGCTATGTGCGTCTGTTCAGAAATAACCGATATAGACCCCGTTGCTCACCATTGTGAGACGAAGGGTATTCGAGTACTTAGTATTTCGAATAGTTGTTTCCTATCATACAGTCCCATAGCCTAGCGGTTGGCATGCCTGCCTCTTGCACAGGGGTCCCGGGTTCGATCCTGGCTGTTGGAGGTTTGTATGTTCTATGAAGGTGTGCGTTCATATGCACTTTATTCGTATATATATAATTTCCAGAATGCTCCAATAAAACCACATCAAACTAGTTTGGTATATTCTCAAATATAACGTGACTATCATGTTAACAACAAAAAGATGGACCAAAGACATCAGCTGCTAGCAGCCTTCAGGCTGGCCTAACCAAAAGCAGATATTTCAAGCAAGACAAACAATTCTCAATGAAACACCAAAACAACTTCAAGTAACTCCAGTATTTAAGAGATCTTCTCAAGAACTAATCACACTTCTCAAAAAAGATGATACATCACATAATAAAAGGCAAGCCATAACTTTGAGCCGAGGTGTCAGAGCACAAGAGGTTTGCTTAATGATTGTTAGGTGATTATTATTTCAAGCCTGGCATTTGTTTCCACAGCCACTCAGCAAACTTTTGCATATGTGTTTGGTACTTTTAGGACTGTGTAGTTTCAAACTAGCCTCTGGAGATGATCAAGGATAAAACTGAGTTGCTCACATGTTCAATGCAGAATGCAAAACCTAAACATAATGATTTTCTTGCAAAGATACAGTGAATATGGATTACATTATGATAGGCACTCAAGAGACTATAAGAAAGACACATACCTACATGCGGAATTAAATAAACATTACTTTACATGAACTCCTTTTGAAGTGTGCACCCATAATCATCTTTGTCTAAGTAATGCTATCACTAATATAATGACTACAAAAACTAATGGGAGGAAAATGCTTGAAAGGTATCTAAACACAAATCACTGTAAGTACTTAAGTCACAAGTCGCTTTGATCAGGATTCCCTTCACATTCAAATTAAGAAAAGCTTTCAAGTAAACTTATTACTTGCAGATACAACTTGACACGGTCATTCTACTGGTTTCCAGAAAGTATGACAAAATACTGAGCAAATGGCTTAATTCCTTTCTAATATGCTTTCAAGAAGTGGCAAGAATCAACAACCAAGTATTCCTCACTGACCTGTTGTAGTTGTTGTGGTCTTTGCATTTTGTCTCTGAGCCTTCAAGTGTCGCTGACCTGATATGTGACCATCAAGCTGAGCCTGGGATGATGCTGAAACATTACACAGCTCACAGAAGAACCTAAAATTAAAACATAACAGCTAAGAAATTTCTTGTCTCATTTTCATTCAGATAAGAAACTGATGTCAGCAATTCTACCCTTTCCACCATCATTTCTCAAAAAAAGTTTTCACATTACAAGCATTCCTACTGTAGAATGATATGTGAGCAGTGTAATAGTTAACTGAGCGATATGAAGGAAGAACATGTAATGAACACCAAATATTATGCTCAGCTACAAGAAACATCCACTCTTCTTCATTTACTTCTAAGATTACAATTTATGGTGGACAAATATGAAAGAAAAAAATGAAACAGATGTCCAACCATGCAGGAACAACCAGGATGGAATGGTTAAGTTAGCTTTAGGTCATCACATTACAATTTATTGACCCCTGCCAACCAACATAAATGATACTATGATACCCTGGGCCAAACTCTAATACTCATACCACCTGGGCCTTCAGATCTGTGCATCAAACAAATTCAAACCATTGACCAAATACATATTTACAGCCCATATATATATTATTCTCAAAAGAATGACAGCTGACCAAGGAAGGTTATCTAAAAAAACATTTCTGGGGGATTCACAAAAAACAAGCCCTCAACATATTTTTCCCCGAGTTATTTTTCTGGTGAAGCAGTCTATTTTCAACAACACATGAATCTTTATCGCTGTAACAATTCAAAGATGTGCAACGATGGCATGCTGAATGAATATCTATATGATCACTTGTTTTACAAACCATCTTTTGAATAAGAGTTGGGAATTATACTCTAAAAAAATTGCTGAAGTCCAACACAGAACGAAAAATGAGCCTATGAAAGCCAAACACATAAACTGATTCACATTCCATAAATCACTAAGATCACATCCACAGATCCATTAGCTTTGTTATACTATGTCAATAATGTAAAGGCACTTCAAAATCCCAATGTCAATTACAAAGAAACAACCTATAATGACCAAATATACATGTACTAAGAGAATGAATAGCATAAACCTTCAACGATTCTTCCAAGGTTTCGTGTATTTTGTGTTCTGATCTCTTACAAAGGTTTTGCCTACCCTCCCTTTTCTTAGCTTTTTAAGAAGTAATTGCCTTTCTTTAAGGTCAAATTTTGTGTCATCCCAATGTACGTTGCTCTTGATTTTTCATGAATGTGAACAAAAGCTAGCTGTTCAGAGAAGTTGGGTTCCTGGAAAACAATAACTAGCTGAGCATCACAACAGTTCTTCCTTCATTTTCTCTCCAACTACAAGTAAATGAAGTTGTTAAATGAGAAAGACTAAACAGGTTCTGGATATCTTTGGCACTTCCCAGAGACGGAATGACAATAATGAGCAGTGTTTCCTCACAATGGTGCTTCTACATTCAACTCAGTGAAGTCAATGTATATTCATGATACTTTTGTGTGTTATTAGAATACAAAACACACAAGAAAAATTAAATGGAAAGAATATTTTACATTAAAAGCTTATTTCAAACATATCATCACTCCCATACATAATTTTCACATTGCAAACCTTCCTTTCTCCTTCACACTTTCGGGATCAACATCTTTTTTTGCAGGTTCTCCGGCCTCTTCATCAGATGGAGGGTCCAGGTTTAGGCCAAGTCTCTCAGCTGACACTCTTGGGTCTGGTGGCCTGGAATATAATTTGTATAAATAATAAACAGCTTCAAAATTATACAAATGTAGGTGTGCTGACAATTAGATAAAGATAGCATTCAGAAAGCATTTAGATGGTGTTCAATGAGTGTTATTAAATGACAAAATGAACAGGGAGAGAAGAAAGCATAAAGGAAAACTTCCGTAAAATATATAAAACAAACAAAAAAATCACTGAAATAAGGCATTAAGATTTCTCTTGCATATCATGAGAAGCAACAAACAGGGAGGATTGGCAACTGAACATCCTCCCATTCTGTATTATCTTTCAAAAAAAAAAAAAAAAAGAGGAGCCAAGTAATAATTACTCCTTGAAGACTCAAGACAGGGTGTGTGAATGTGCATGGATGTGACCATGATGGATTTGAGGAAGAGGTTGGTGCTAAGTCTGATGAGATAACCTGGTTATTTTTACCTTAACAGAAAATACACAGAACAAGAAGGAGCAAGAATGGTTTAGAAATGTTGATGGGGGGAGTCTAAGATTAGTTTGTGACTGGGAAAGAGCAAAAACAGGGTAACATTTCTAATTTAGGAATTGTGTTAATGATTACAAAACTAAGTTAAAATGAAAGCAGACTACAAGAAGTGGTAAATGTTTTTGCTTATGCACCTGGTAGTAAAAAAAAAAGGAAAGAAGACTGAAGTCCTTTGTAGATGTTGAATGAGTGTTTTGGTGACTTTGATGAAATGGACTGAATACTGGTGAAAGAGATCTTCATGCAAGAGTTGGTGTTATGGCAACTGGAAGTTTAAATGGAGAGTATGGGGTTCCTAATGTAAAGGAATATGAAGAGGACCTTGTACAGATGTGCAATGGAGGAGGAATGGTGACAGAAAAATGTTTTTAACAAAAGTACATAAATAAGTACACATGAGAAAGCGGGGTTTCTGGTTATCAGGGATTGCAAGATTATGTGCTAATTGAGGCTGTTGCATGTGAACATGCTAAGGGGTGGCAAAGAGAATGTCCTATCATTTGTTGGTGCAGGCAAGTGTGAAAGTCTGCGATGAGTTGGACGATACTTATTCACCTTAAATCTCATTTGCCCTCTTTTTCAGCCTCTACACCTCCCTCTTGACCTCCTGGCACTTTCTCTAGTACTTTTCCCAATCTCTTGCACTCCTTCCCTGTAGGTAATGCCCATTCACCTCACTTTCACTAGCAACTTAAATATCATCCCACCACTCACTACCCTCTCTTACATGCTTATCTGTTTTGAACAAAATGTTTAGAACAAAAGTACATAAATAAGTACACATGGGTAAGTGGGGTTTCTGGTCAACAGGGATTGCAAGATTATATGCTAATTGACAGACATACAATGAAGAGGCTGTTGTGTGTGAACATGCTAAGGGGTGGCAAAGAGAATGTCCTATCATTTGTTGGTGTAGGCAAGTGTGAAAGTCTATGATGAGTTGGACGATACTTATTCACCTTAAATCTCATTTGCCCTCTTTTTCAACCTCTACACCTCCATCTTGACCTCCTGCCACTTTCTCTTGTGCTTTTTCCAATCTCTTGCACTCCTTCCCTGTACGTAATGCCCATCCACCTCACTTTCACTAACAACTTAAATTTCATCTCACCACTCACTACTCTCTTTTACATGCTTATCTCCCACCTTCTGCTTACTACATACTTCTCTCACATGTAAACAAGCTTCCCTAAATAATTCCCATTCCTAGCCCACTCCCCTGGCTTCATTTACTGCAAATATAAGATATATATAGTTATCAAGAGTATCTTTTACAAAAAAATCTTACATTCTTTGCCATTTCCCAGTGTCTTGATTATAGTATCCAGCCTTGAGAGGTTTAAGCCCATGTAAAACACGCTGATGATTTCGACCCATGTAATGTTGCTGCGCATGTTGTTCCGAAGTGAAGCTTAAATCACAGCACTTGCAGTACAGCTTACTTACATCTAACGGTTCCACTTTCTGCAACAAAACCCAAATAAAAGAGCACATTTCAAGTAATGAGTTATATACAGTATTAAACTAATACAGTTTATACATTCTAATGTCTTCAATCCAATATTTCAAAATCCAGCGACTCCTAAGATCTGATACTTGACTAGTCTGGCACTTGTGAATGTACTAGTCTGGCACTTGTGAATATACAAATCTGGTACTTGTGAAAGTACTGATGTCACTTGTGAATAAACAGGTCTGGCACTTATGAATGTCCTTGTGCTCAACAAAACCCTTAACACTATGACTTCTATGTAATCACCTGTAAGTAACCTAGGCTACAATATATACCTATCCCCACATAATAGCATCTCATTTACTAGAATTATACTGTAAAGGAACTCATAAATCATGCAATCACTTCAATCAAATAAAGCAAAATTTAGAGGGACTAATTGGAGTGGGAGCAAGGGGCCAGAAACCTTCTCCTTCTTGTACTGAAACCTTCTTAAAGTGAAAGAAGATGGAGGAGCCAAGTAATGAGTGCTCCTGGCTCAGGGTATATGAATGTATGTGGACGCAACCAGGATGAGAACATGAAATGTTCAGAGAAAAGCCTGGATATTCTGGCTCTAAACTTAGCCCAAATGGAGAGGGGAAGAATTGTTTGATAGTGTGAGGAGGTAAAGTCTGGGGTTAAAGTGAGAATTAGAGAAACTTGGTCATATTGGGTGATATGAGTGTGAAAGTGGGATATGATGAAATTGCTGAGATAGTAGGTAAATGGGGAGTGCCTGGAGTAAATAAAAATGAAAGCTATCTTCTGGATACTGTGCTGAGAGGGGTCCATCCCTTGCAAACATCTTTTTTCAGCACAAAATGATCCACAGATATACTTGGATGAGGAATGATGGAAGAGAAGAGCAAAAGGCTTTGATTGACTACGTGGTAGTAAATGAAAGACTGAGTAAGGCTGTGCTGAATGCTAAAGTCATGAAAGCATTCTTTGGAGACTGATCATTTTCGCAGTTATAGTGGGGATGAGGATCAAGGTGAAGTGAAGGTATGGTATAAAGAAGAATGAAGAGGAAAAAGTGTTGCAAGCAAGAAGAAGAAACAGGAAAAATACAGGGAGGAGTACAAAAGGAAGGTAACTGAAAGCTTAGCTGATGTGTTTAAAATGTTTGAAAAATAGTAGCAAAGGTTGTAGAATCAGCATTTGGATACAAGGTAGTGAGATACAGGAATAAAAGGGCAATACATGATGGAAAAAGAAATTAGAAAAGCTGTGGAAGAGAAGAAAATGGCATATGGCATACTGCTCAATATACCAGTGGAAGTTCAGCAAAGAGGGAAGGAAGAATAAAAAACATGTGAGCAAAATGTTAAAGAAGCTGACAGAGGAAAGCAAAGAAAGAGCAGATGAAGGTTTTTGGAAGGAAGTAAGTAAAAAGTTTTGAGATAATAAGAAACTATACTAGAAGGAGAAGAAAAAACAAAGAGGTGGATGTAAGAGTAGAAATGGTGATGTGAGAAATAAGGAAGGGGAATTGCTGAATCAAAAGGAGGAAGTGAAAGGAAGATGAAGAACTGATGAATGTGGAAGAAAGAGAGGCAGCAGTTGTTACATGAAAGGGTATGGAGGAGGAAAGGAAGAGGATACAAGTGCTTGGACCTAAAAAAATAAAACGGAGTTAGGAAGGGCAATAATGATGCTGAAGGTAGGAAAGAAATCTGGAGTGGATGGGATTATGGGTGAAATGCTGAGGTATGGAGAAAGAAATGAAAAGGCGTATGAGAGGTGTGATATTGTAAGGAATGCAAAGGAAGTGAATTATGGAGTGGTAGAATGGGTGAGACATAATGCTTTGAGGTGGTTTGGGCACTTGGAAGAATGCAAGACTGGGAGTTTACAAGGAGATAGTATGATAGTACAATTAAAGGGGTTGGTGTGAGTGGAAGACCACCTGTAACATGGGAAAATAGGGTGGAGAAATACTGGAGAGAGAGAAACAGAGGAAGAATGGTGCATGCAAGGGAGGCATGTAAGGAGAGGGGTAAGTGGGGACTCCTTTGCCATGGCCACCCCTTGATGGGAGTTCCTAGAGGGAACGAGCATCAAAGATATAGAAAGACAGATAGATAAAAACACAAAAGGAGGTAGTACCTCTGATGAAAAAACTATGGGAATGTACTGATATAATGAAAAAAGCAAATTCTAGACTGATGCAGGTAAGAAAGAAGGATGATTATTAAAGGTGGACGACTGTCGGTGCTTGTCCATCTGGAAGTCAAAAGAATGACGGCTTTTGGGAGAGACCATGTGAGCATGCATGGGATCAAGACTTTGTGGAGGAATATTTGGATGTAAGAGTAGAAATGGTGATGTGAGAAATAAGGAAGGGGAATTGCTGAATCAAAAGGAGGAAGTGAAAGGAAGATGAAGAACTGATGAATGTGGAAGAAAGAGAGGCAGCAGTTGTTACATGAAAGGGTATGGAGGAGGAAAGGAAGAGGATACAAGTGCTTGGACCTAAAAAAAATAAAACGGAGTTAGGAAGGGCAATAATGATGCTGAAGGTAGGAAAGAAATCTGGAGTGGATGGGATTATGGGTGAAATGCTGAGGTATGGAGAAAGAAATGAAAAGGCGTATGAGAGGTGTGATATTGTAAGGAATGCAAAGGAAGTGAATTATGGAGTGGTAGAATGGGTGAGACATAATGCTTTGAGGTGGTTTGGGCACTTGGAAGAATGCAAGACTGGGAGTTTACAAGGAGATAGTATGATAGTACAATTAAAGGGGTTGGTGTGAGTGGAAGACCACCTGTAACATGGGAAAATAGGGTGGAGAAATACTGGAGAGAGAGAAACAGAGGAAGAATGGTGCATGCAAGGGAGGCATGTAAGGAGAGGGGTAAGTGGGGACTCCTTTGCCATGGCCACCCCTTGATGGGAGTTCCTAGAGGGAACGAGCATCAAAGATATAGAAAGACAGATAGATAAAAACACAAAAGGAGGTAGTACCTCTGATGAAAAAACTATGGGAATGTACTGATATAATGAAAAAAGCAAATTCTAGACTGATGCAGGTAAGAAAGAAGGATGATTATTAAAGGTGGACGACTGTCGGTGCTTGTCCATCTGGAAGTCAAAAGAATGACGGCTTTTGGGAGAGACCATGTGAGCATGCATGGGATCAAGACTTTGTGGAGGAATATTTGGATGTAAGAGTAGAAATGGTGATGTGAGAAATAAGGAAGGGGAATTGCTGAATCAAAAGGAGGAAGTGAAAGGAAGATGAAGAACTGATGAATGTGGAAGAAAGAGAGGCAGCAGTTGTTACATGAAAGGGTATGGAGGAGGAAAGGAAGAGGATACAAGTGCTTGGACCTAAAAAAATAAAACGGAGTTAGGAAGGGCAATAATGATGCTGAAGGTAGGAAAGAAATCTGGAGTGGATGGGATTATGGGTGAAATGCTGAGGTATGGAGAAAGAAATGAAAAGGCGTATGAGAGGTGTGATATTGTAAGGAATGCAAAGGAAGTGAATTATGGAGTGGTAGAATGGGTGAGACATAATGCTTTGAGGTGGTTTGGGCACTTGGAAGAATGCAAGACTGGGAGTTTACAAGGAGATAGTATGATAGTACAATTAAAGGGGTTGGTGTGAGTGGAAGACCACCTGTAACATGGGAAAATAGGGTGGAGAAATACTGGAGAGAGAGAAACAGAGGAAGAATGGTGCATGCAAGGGAGGCATGTAAGGAGAGGGGTAAGTGGGGACTCCTTTGCCATGGCCACCCCTTGATGGGAGTTCCTAGAGGGAACGAGCATCAAAGATATAGAAAGACAGATAGATAAAAACACAAAAGGAGGTAGTACCTCTGATGAAAAAACTATGGGAATGTACTGATATAATGAAAAAAGCAAATTCTAGACTGATGCAGGTAAGAAAGAAGGATGATTATTAAAGGTGGACGACTGTCGGTGCTTGTCCATCTGGAAGTCAAAAGAATGACGGCTTTTGGGAGAGACCATGTGAGCATGCATGGGATCAAGACTTTGTGGAGGAATATTTGGATGTAAGAGTAGGTGACGTGGCAAATGATATAATTGAGAGGCATGAGGTGCCAGATATAAATGAAAATTGTAAGCAGCTTATAGTTTGCCAAAAAAGGATTGACAATTGGAAATACCAAGATGAAAATAAGGTACATACATACGTATACATAAGAGGGTGAGGTTTGGGTTCAAAAAGTACTATAGGTATGACAGGTATGCAAGAAAGAGATCACAGGATGTAAATGTGCTAAGCACATGTTTTGGTGAGGTTTGTGTGAAAATTTATTGCAGTTTTAGAAGAGGAAATGACATAGGTGGGGACAGTGAGTGAGCTTAATTGTAGAATTGCATAAAGTGAGAGTTAATAAAACAAGGGGAGTGAGCGAGGAGTGGAAGGTACTGATGGAAGGAATGCCTGTGTTGAAAGTGAAGTGTGTGATATGCAGGAGGTGGAAGGTGAGCATACGGGAAAGGGTAATGAGTGGGGATGAGGAAATTAAGTGTCAAGTGAAACAAAAAAAAACAGAGGCATATGGGTGGCACCTGCTGAGAAGGAGTATGATTGACTGGGAGGTGTATAAGAGAAAGTATTTACAAGGTCAACAGGCAAGGTGAGGAGCTGAAAGCGGAACAAAGGAACACATAAAAAGTGGTCAGTAGAAACCATGGGATGGTCTAGGAGGTGTATAAGAGAAAGTATTTACGAGATCAAGTGGAGGGTGAAGGAGCTGAAACTGGAACAAAGAAACACATATAAAGTGGTCAGTAGAAACCATGGGATAGTGTGCAGGGCTTAGCCACGGATGGGAGCTCTGGTTTCAGTACATTTACATGGCAGCTATGGAGTAGATGAGAGAAAGTGAGACTGCATTTTGTCTGTTCCTGGTGCTACCTAGATACAGCAGGAAATGGCAAACAAGTATGGAAATTACCATCATAATGAAATGGGATTTCTAAATTCCAATAACTAGCACATCTTTCTTTTGTACTAAGCTAACTTTAAGGTATGACTAAATGGGTGTTTTCCCCTGTTTTTGTATTGTTTCAGTTTGCAATAGCTGTAATATAACAACAAAAAGTTCAAAAATAAAAGGAAATGTTCATGTAGTACCAGGAGCACAGAAGGCAGGAGATGTAATTTTTGAGGCTGGTCCAAGCCATGCCACTTCAGTTGATATACTCTCAATGTAAATTCACTAAACTTATGAAAACATCTGTAGTTTTAGTTACAAGTTCTGTCTTCCAAACTTCTATCTCCTGAACTTTTTTTCTTACATGTGGTGCTTATATTCTAATCATGTTTTCCTAGGACTACTAGTAAAATAAATATTTTTGGGTCTTGGGAGTTCAAAGTAGCAAACAAAGTTGCAGTTAAATGAAGAATCCCAACACTTCTTCATTATCATACACTACAAGCAATATTTTCTCTCAATGAACAGAGCTGGTAGGCCTCCATATTTTCATCTTTACCCTTGTAATGATGTGTTCCTCTCATCACCAGAGGCATATTCACTCATTATTTCCTTTAATATGTTGTGTTTCAAGCTATACCTCCTTACTCGTATAAATGTGAACTAAACAGTAAATTGATTAATCATCACATAACCAATTGCTAAAATGAACAAAGGCAAAATCTGACAGAGAAGAAATGACAAATGGACATATAACCATTATGCATATTAAATGCAAAAAGAGGCAGAGAAAGCATAAGGCATTACCAAGCAGCAAACTGAGACAGCAACTGGTTGGTGGTAACATGATTTCTAAGCTTAAGCCTCTATATTAGTGAGACATCCAACAAGACTTAAATTTGCCAAATCAATGTTCTCAGCTTCTTGATCCACTTATCCAACAAAGAAAAAACACTTCCTATATGGCAGTGCTTCTGTAAGAGACCAACCCCTACCAATTTTCTGCCTGTAAATAAATCTCATAGAAATACATAAATCTGTTTCTATATCTATAATTATAATACCCATTCCCTCCAGGAACACTAATCAAAAGGGTGGATACATCAAAGTCTTCACTTAACCCTGTCCTTTCATGTCTCTCTTGCATAAACGATTACCCACATTCTTTCCCTCCAGTAGTCGTACACTCTATTTCCCCATGTTAAAGAAGGTCTTCCTCTCACACAGCCCCTTTCATCATACTATCATACACTCTTCTTGTAAACTCCCCACCCTGAATTCTTTTCACATGCCCAAACCACCTTAGTGTGTTATATTTCACCCACTCAACCACTACACAATTAATTCCCTTGCATTCCCTGCCATATCCCATCTCTCATACACCCTCCTTGTTGTTTTCTTCATTCCATCTAGTCATACTACATGCTCATCTCATATAACACATATCAATAGCCTGTTTCACATTTGCTTAACCTTGTGAAAGATAACAACTACATCCATTTCATTCTCTACGTTATCTAAGTTTACAAACCTTTTTAGAGGTTGATAAATCTATCTTTGCTAACTTTGTTGCAGGCTGACCATCTTTTCGAGCCATTCCCGATAAATAATTTTGTATTTTTTTTCTATGCTGTTTTCCATCATAGTGGTTCTTGGCCTGGATTATTGAATTTAGCTGAAATATATGAAAAATCATTAATCTTCAAAAGATGAACCCAAGTAACTAGACTAAAGGAAATCACAAAATGCAAAAGTAGGAAAAATTTCTAAGCAGAAAAGGCCAAAAATTCATGGCCATGCTGTAGAGACAAGAATCAAATCATCAACATTCTAACCAAACATTCAAGGCCCTAGTCATACTACAGAAAATCTAAAAACATTGTATTTTTGCATCTATCTCAATACAATCAAGCCACCAAGATATTTGCAGTAAAGGCAATTCTTTCTGTTATGGGAACAAAATCATACTTCCGTGATTACCTGGTATTTTTTTACTTTGTTCTTCAAAGATAATATACATGTAAAGACATATACAAATAGAAGAGCAACATAAATGCAAAGTACAGGATTGGTCCAGTTATCCAAAAATCTAGCAAACCAAAAAGTAAGGATAAATGACAGTAAGGAAAAATCAACCCTTCTTAAAGAAAGCCATCCATTCAAGTTTTGAAGCAAAACTGAATTCAACTGAGAGCGAAAAGAATACATATTCATATCTGCTCCTTTTTGTCCATTCCCATCACCACCCCACCCTACAGAAAACAGCATTGCCACCCCTTGCTACCCCTGCATCAGCGAGGTAGAGCCAGGAAACATACAAAGGAAGGCCACAACCACTCACATCCATTCTCTAGCTGTCATGTGTAATGCACCAAAAACACGGCTCCCTATCCACATCCAGGCCCCATAGACCTTTCCATGGTTTACCCCAGATGCTTCACATATCCTGGTTTAGTTCAGTGACTGCACATCAACCCCAGTATACCACATCATTCCAATTCACTCGATTCTGTGTGTGCCTTTCACCCCTGCACGTTCAGCCCCCTTTAGTCAACTTCTATGACATGTGGGGAATGTATGTGTGCAAATGTTGTTATGGAACTTGAGTTGTTCTATGCATTATATTATATCATATTGTACAGGTTCCATATTATAAAAAAGTATAAGTCAGCAGCTTAGGCTGTGACAGCTAGGAAGGTGTGCATTTAAGCGTGAAGTGGCATGATAGATGCCAAGGGACTTCTGGCCAATCACATCTCACCTGTAAAATCAGCATCTCACTTACACATTTCTTGTTCTCAACAAATCAGAACTGAGTGGAGTGATGGATGATGGGGGACCTCTGGCCAATTACAGCTGAGATGTGGGCCTACCCAGGAGACGTCAGCATCTCATTTACATATTTCTTTTTGTCACCAATCAGAAGTGACCCTATATAACTACCCACTCTTAATAAATAACCCAAGAGGGATTGTGAGAGTTTGAGTCCTTCAGCTGGTCGCACCAAGATGAGTGAAATTTTCTATTGCCCATAATTCATATATTTTGTAGCCACTGTACTGCATTGCCTTTATTTGATTGTAATCTTTGTTAATATATCTATTTTGCCCAAGTGTAAAGTGTAATACAATTATTATTATCATAATTGTGCTTGTGTAGAGAAAGAGATTTCTTGGTTTGACAACTTATCTGGATTGTGATAACGTAACTTTCTGTACCCTTTTTAGCAAACATATCAATTAATAAATAATCCATTAATGGCCACTCACCTCACCCACATGCATTAATATATGTCCCTGTGCCAGCTATTCAAAATCACCAGTCCCTTTTCATCACACAACTTTACAAGCTCTTCATTTTCATCTACACCAGGTACCAAATGCCTCCCAATTATGCCCTAATCTTATAAATCACCAACTCTTGTATTAAATTTATCCTTCATTACTACTCAGTCCCTTGCATCATTAGTGCTAACACACTTACTCAGCTCCTCCCACAACATTTGCCACCCTTCCTGAATCCTCTTGAAGCCAAAAGCATAAAAAGTAATATCATTTTTGCAGGGCAACGTTTGCATCACTTTAATGAAGTTTTTCATTTACTTACCTCGACATCACATAATTCACAAGAATTATTGTGAAACTTTTGAACAAGCTCTTCAGGAAGATTAGGATCAAGATCAACAGGTACTGAAAATGAAAAGAAAATGTTCTGTATAATCAAACCACTAAAAGATAATTCATTATCCAATTTCCCATTTCCAGCACAGGAGGTTTCTGAAAAGTCTTCAGTGACTCCAAATGCTGCAATCTCTTACTTCCCACATAAAGACTCACTTCTCTAACCTATAAGTGCTTTTGCATTCTTGGCTTCCTATGTACACTGATCTCATCTCTCTAATATCCAGTTCAACTCTTCAACTCTAAATATGACTATTACCTAATCATAACACAGAAAAACTCTTCCTTCTACCAAACAACCCATTCTCAATTTCATATCTTATATGGCTCATCAGGATTCTTAATGCAGCCTGTGGACATATTGACAGTTGGTCATTTGTATGAAAAAATCATCCAAGAAGCACACCAATCTGACAAATTATCAAATTTTGGCAATTATCAAGAATTTCTTGAAATTAATATTTTCAAAATCTATTAATAATTTTGACAAGGTAATAATCTTAATATAATAAACATAACTAATGCTTTTGCTTTTAGTATTTGGAGCTAAGAACAATTCCACTGATATATGAATCATTCTGCATTTCCTATGACCCATTATGAAATAACTCTAAGTTTATCAGTGTGATAGAGCTTAATGCAACTTTGGAGGTCAGATGATGAGGGACATCAGTCAAAAGCAGCTACCAATACTCCCTATCACAGGGTTTGAAATTATAATTTGTTAAAACATAACTCACCCTGGTATTATACACAATACAAACATTGAGTAGCAACACTAACTTATTCAGAATATCATATCAATACCATAAATGTTTAGCTATTTGTCTCAAATTTCAGAGTCATATAATTCTCCCTCAACTTTTTCAATATTAAATGCACCTTGGTAGATGTCCTCAGTCTTTTAAATCAAATGAATAATGTTTCAGAGGCACATGTTCTCTAATCCAGGGTTAAGCTTCTTTCATGTGTATTTATGCTCAAAATCATCCATGTAGGCTAATTCCAACACAAACTTTCATACTAATTACAATTTTCATGTTACGGAAATAATGGAAATTATTGTCAATAATCATTCAAGCCCTCTTAACATAATACATTCCTTCATGTGAACATTCAAATATCACTTGTTGCATACTGAATCAATAAGACAAAGTTGAAAATAAAAAGAGATCAGTTGAAAATAAAAAGAGATCAAGACAAAAAAACAATTGGCAAAATCCATTAGGAACTTTCTTCCTTGATATGTACTTTAAATATAATCTAGCTATGGAAACACTGCCAGCACTTCAGTGCACTACTTGCTGAATGTTGCAAAACAAGTGATTCCTGATAATTGTGGTGGTGTATATCTGGAGGACTAATACAGTCTTCCAGGGGAATAGGGCTGTTTGATACTTGACGGGTCATTTCAAAATTAATGTTTTATCAGCAATGTGCTTGTTGGGGAAGAGGGAATCTGCAAGTACACCCTGCTTTAAGTGTGGCACAGAACTTCTTAATCTACTCGAGGGCTGGGATTTTACTGAAAGTATTATTGTTATCTTTTGTAGTCAGACATGTGGTGATAAGCATCAGTTGGATATAGTGTATTACACTTCCTTTTGAAAGGTTAGATGACCAGGAAAATCAGGCATACTTTCAAGCACAACAAATGAATTATCTGCAAAGAATACACACAGACACACATACACAAAAAAGATAATTAATGCTACTGAGATCTTACTGCCCTGTTCACCTTTAAAATGGCAAGGTTAGAGTAGCTCTACTGAAAGTAAACATCTACGAGCTCTGGGCATTTATGGCCAGTAAAAAATGAATTATAAAATTAAAGATATGATTACAAGGTCTCTGTTATTGGTACACAGTTTGGGAGGGGCAAGGTCTGGTCTCTGGTCTGGAACTAAAGGGACACAACTGGCTCAGCTGGGGTTGTATAGGTCCATCCTAATCTCTCAGAGTGAAACCAATCTGAGATTCTTGGAGGAATTCCCACTGCTATACCTCGACTATACTTGGGCAGATTGAATCATCATAAAAGACGGTATGATGATGATGAAACGACTTTTTCTGTCGTGATCTGTGAGAAGTGTTGGTGGGGGGGTATGTATTTTGGATAGGATTGTGACTGAATCGAGGATTCTATCAGAGAGGGGGTAGAGGAGGCGAAGTGCATTTGGAGAAGGTCTCATTTGGCGAAAGGTGGTGTGGTGAGAGGGATAGCTGGAAAGATGAAAGTCTTGGATGAAAGAGGAGGGGTGGAGTGGTGTGGAGCTGACCATAGCTTTCCGTGGCTGCTGAAACCTCACATAAGCAGATTGCTTGACCATATAGTGAATGGAAATAAAGTGTTATAGAATATATATTAATGTATATATATATATATATTATATTTGTAAGATTATTATAATATGGCGGGGTGATGGAAATCCTCCCCATTTTCTTATTGCAAAAGAAGGAGCAGAGAAGGCCGTGAGGATATTCCTCAATGGCCGTCTTGTTCTTAACATTACCTCGCTAATGGAAATGGCAAAGTAGGAAAAGAAAAAGATGACGCGACAAAGTTAAAAATATAATTATTGATATATCTATAAATATATATATATTATCCTGGGATAGGGGAAGAAAGAATACTCCACGATTCCTGCGTGTCGTAGAAGGCGACTAAGGAAGTGGAGCGGGGGTGGAAATCTCCTCTCAATTTTTTTTAAATTTCCAAAAGAAGGAACATAGAAAGGGCCAGGTGAGGATATTCCCTCAATGCCCAGTTCTCTTCTTAACGCTACCTCGCTACGTGGGAAATGGCGAATAGTTTGAAAAAAAAAAAAAAAAAAAAATATATATATATATATGGTTTGGGAGGTAAGTTGCTAGAAGCAGTGAAAAGTTTTAACCAAGGACGTAAGGCATGTGTATGAGTAGGAAGAGAGGAAAGAGATTGGTTCCCAGTGAATGCTGGTTTGTGGCAGGGGTGCATGATGTCTCCATGGTTGTTTAATTTCTTTATTGATGGTGTGGTTAGGGAGGTGAATGCGAGAGTTTTGGAGAGAGGGGCAAGTATGCAGTCTGTTCTGGATGAGAGGGCTTGGTAAGTGAGTCAATTGTTGTTTGCTGATGATACAGCGCTGGTGGCTGATTCGGGTGAGAAACTGCAGAGGTTGGTAAAGTGTGTGAAAGAAGAAAGTTGAGAGTAAATGTGAATTAGAGCAAGGTCATTAGTTTCAGTAGGTTTGAGGGACAGTTTAATAGGGAGGTAAGTATGAATAGAGAAAAACCGGAAGAAGTGAAGTGTTTTAGATATCTGGGTGTGGACATAGCAGTGGATGGAACCATGGAGGTGAAAGTAAGTCATAGGGTACGGGAGGGAGCAAAGGCGCTGTGCATGTGTAAGCGTTTATGCATATCCATGTGTATGTGGGTGGGTTGGGCCATTCTTTCGTCTGTTTCCTTGCGCTACCTCGCTAATGCAGGAGACAGCGACAAAGTATAATGAATGATAAAAAAATAAATATCTTCATCTGTTTCCTGGAGCTACCTTGCTGGTGCAGGAAACAGCGATTATGTATAATAATTATGTATAATAATGTGTGGAAATAAAAAGAGTGTGGTTGAAAGAGCAGAAGAGGGTGTTTTGAAATGGTTTGGTCACATGGATAGAATGAGTGAGGAAAGATTGACCAAGAGGATATATGTGTTAGAGGTGGAGGGAACGAGGAGAAGTGGGAGACCAAATTGGAGGTGGAAAGATGGAGTGAAAAAGATTTTGAGTGATCAGGGCCTGAACATGCAGGAAGGTGAAAGGCGTGCAAGGAATAGAGTGAATTGGAACGATGTGGTATACCGGGGTCAAAGTGTTGTCAATGGATTGAACCAGGGCATGTGAAGCGTCTGGGGTAAACCATGGAAAGTTCTGTGGGGCCTGGATGTGGAAAGGGAGCTGTGGTTTCGGTGCATTATTACATGACAGCTAGAGACTGAGTGTGAACGAATGGGGCCTTTGTTGTCTTTTCCTAGTGCTACCTCGCACACATGAGGGGGGAGGGGGTTGTTATTCCATGTGTGGTGAGGTGGCGACGGGAATAAATAAAGGTAGACAGTATGAATTATGTACATGTGTAAATGTATATGTCTGTGTTATATATATATTGTATATGTACATTGAGATGTATAGGTATGTATATTTGCGTGTGTGGACGTGTATGTATTACATGTGTATGGGGTTGGGCCATTTCTTTCGTCTGTTTCCTTGCGCTACCTTTCAGGGGAGACAGCGACAAAGCAAAATAAATATGAAAAAAAAATAAATATATATATATATATATATATATATATATATATATATATATATATATTAATATATATAAATATTATCATACATTTGAAATATGATACATTTAGGTATTCAAGTTTTGAAGTATATGAAACAACTCTCTATGCCAGTATCTTGAAAGCCTCAGGAGAATCAAAAAGGACCCCTAGGGGGTTAGAAACCTCTTAACCCCAGCCTTCTGGTATATGCCTCTTACTGCTAACCACCTACAGTATTCGATGCTAGCAACTTACTGGTTCAATTCTGGTGCACTCACAGGCCAGTCGGCAACCTGTTCTCAATAATGACATCCTTATCTAGCTGTAAGTAATGACCTGCCTTGAAATTCTTCATACACAAACATTAACCTGATGGTGGTCAGAGTTGCTTAGCAAAAAGGTTTTCCATGAGAAGAAAAGAGAATGGAAAGTACAGCATGAAAAAAACAAACCAGAAGAAATGCTGGCAGGACACCAACCCAGATAGAAACAGTTTTCATACTTCAAGACTTACATTTCTCTCTGTAGTCAGTTCATTAAATGAATCATGATAGCAAATCACCATGAAGTGGATTAGATAAATATCTTACTCCAAAAGAAGAAAAAGAAAGGTAAAAAAAATATGTAGCTTAAGTGTCATCACTAGGGTCTGCTTCTCATAACTGTGGCAATGCCAGCACCACATAAGGTCAATCTTCAATATCTAGAGTAAGGTCTTAATTGCTATAGGAAAGCCAAAGACCTTTTTGTAATCTCCTCCAAAGAAAAATTCCTCAAAAATGCAAAAGGTGAAAGCTACTTTTCCAAATTCTTACAGTATCAGGTGAGAATTTATAAAGGTCAAGAAGTTTCTTGCACCATGGTTGTCATTCCTATTTTGGGCTCACAAGTCAACAAGTCCCATGAAGCAGTCAGGTGGGAAGAACCCTTTCCAAAAGATTTACTGGGGGAAGAAGTCTAATCTCGCTATGAGTAGTAATATTCCATGATCAGGGTGTCTACCACTAAGGCCCTTATCCAACATCAGTAGGACATAAGTTTACAACAAGGCACTTCCCTTGTTGCTAACATAAATTCATGAATAATGCATATATTGAATTATATAATGAAAGGAAAAAAATTATATCCAAATATACCTAAAGGAAACAGAAAGATAGAGACACCAAGTCTTTGTCTATTTCTTAACATATTTCTAGTGCCCTGAAGATGTCTTGAGAAACAAAGGCTTTGCATCTCTCTTTCTGTTTCCTGTGGGTTTATCTGGATTCAAACTATTTTGTAAATGATATACATACATGAATAATGCATATATTAAGATATGTACAAGAAAAAAAAGCAAATGATATCCAAATAAACCCACTGGAAACAGAGAGACAGAGATACCAAGCATTTGTCATTTCTTAAGACATCCTCAGTTACCCAGATGTCTTCAGAAATAGATAACAGTTTGGCATCTCTCTTTCTGTTTCCTGTGGGTTTACTTGGAATTAATCTCCAAAGAGCCACTGTGATTATTTCAATGAAATTATATGTACGTGTAAAATCAGATCATTGCTTTTCTGTATTTTCATGATTTTGTTCTACAGTCTATCCCAATGATGGGATGCCATACTTCCTTCAATAAAGTGGTAAGCACTTAACCTCATCTGACCTACCATGACAATTAACCTAACTAGAAATGCTTATATAAAAAAATTTCAAAAGTCAACTGGTCACCTATACAGACCAATACAGGTGTATTTCACCAACTCCACTGCAATCCTCTTGAACTTCTGTGATTTCATTGTTTATGGATACTGCCACAAAAATGGCATAAAATGCCAACAGACTACTGTGCAATCCCCAACAGGAGACACATTTCTACTACTATTTTGGCTACTAGGTGAGGTACAACATATATATACATGAATGACTTCATATACTTCACCTTACTCATTCCAATCTATAAAATATGATGCTCCAAATCAAGCAAAGTAAGTCTGAACAACTGCTATAGCTTTTGAGTGGGGTATCAATGCACTAAAGTGTTGTGACTGTGAACAATGATTGAAGGGTTCAGTACAACCACTGAAATGAAGCAAAAGTTTCGCATATGGTTGTAGTTTTCTTTTATTTCATACATGAGGTTACTGAAGTGCTAATGCCAAGTTAAAGTAACTTAGCATAAGGTAGGATAAGGTAGGTTGAGTACGATTAAGTTACGGTAATGTTAAGTAATGTTTGCTTAAGCTCAGTTTTATGCGCTGGTTTCGTTACGTTCTAGTAGATTACAATTGGCTTCATTAGCCTACACTAACATTTGAGCAGTTAACTTTAGGTATCATTTGGTTCTTTCATTTTGCAATAATAGGTTTCTTTAAATGAAATTAGATTACATTAGGCTTCCTGAGGTTAAGTTACATTCCACTGCTACTTACTTAGGTCTGAGGTGTGAAATTTTTTACCTGTAAGGGTCATGCACTAATTGTGGAAAACTCATAAGACATATACAGCACTTAAGATTTCAAATATCTCTACACTTACAATACAAAGCATTAAATGTTGAATTCCCTGACACAAATGCCATGGAGTTTCAGCCAAAAACAATGCAGTAATAAACTCAAATTACCAAATAAGTTATTATCAGCCAGTAAAATATATTTCTGAAATAACGTCAAATACTAAGTAAACTTTGGAAGCTATTGGAAGTAAGGTTTTCATTTATATTAAACTACAAACGTGTTTCATCTTCTTATACTTTACTTAATCCTATATTTCTCCTAATTTTCATTACCCTCCCGACTAAGATCCTTGTACTTCAGTAGGCTTATTAAAAATCCCAGTCATGCTCTCTCTCCATTAATAAATTCTCAGCACAATAGGCTTTTCCATAAGCTAATCTATTAGATCCCGGAGTGACTAGCGGGAAGAGACCAATATAAATCATTACATTAAGTAATTTCGAAAGGAAACCCAACCAGCCAACTGCAACGTATGATTTAGATATAATGAAACTGATCTACAACCAAGGTTCCACATACTAATATCAAGCATTACTTGAAACTATCAAATCTGTGGGAAATTTATCAAAAGGGTTTGTAATACATCGCCCTTCAGTGACCTCACCTTAAGAATTGACCACAGTGGGGGCAGCGGACCCCCCAACACTCCTGTAATAACGTAACATTTCGCTATACCAGTGACGTTACCCCACTTAACATAGCACTTACTTGGCATAACTTGCCTTCGCTATTTAATATATCACCAGATACCTCTTATCTGAGGTCAAAATCTGGGTTTTTTCCTCGTAAACTTCCAAACTTCCCTCAGCTGATCGAAGAGTAAACAAACATTTTGTCTTCGTACGTTTTCTGTACGGAAACAAATTCTCAGGAGAAGCTGTTTTCCTCTCGCCAAATTTTCTTTTTTTATCTAAATTTCCTCGCCAAATTTTTTCTTCATGATGAACTTAATAAAATTTGTCACACTTGGAATGTAGCATACGATATGGATACTACAGGTGCATATATATAGACGGCATTGAGGGCTGTAAAGAATCAGTCGAACCTCATGTTGTACTTAAATATTATCGATAACATTCGAAATAATAAATTTGATGGGGTGATACCATTTTCGTAGCATTCACTATACAGTGACAGAAAAAAAAGTCTCTCAAATCATGCCCTCCATGGAGTCCTTAAAATATACATCGTCAATGTAACAATCTCCATACATTTCATAATGTAGTGTTATGCATCATAGTATAAGTTACCGCGTTCCAAACCTTTGCCGGCCGAGACGCGCGGAAAATTAGTTGGTGGTAATTTCCAATTGTCATGGGGGAAAATCAGGTCCATAGATGCAAAACAAATTATTAAACATAGTATCCAAGGATGCAAAACTAAACGAAAAACGTTTTCTTTAAATGGGAAGGTTATTTTCCAGAAAATCTGATGCAGGCTTAAATCCCTACAAAATTGTAGGCTGAGCATCTGGTTTTCTTTAAAAAGATGTGTTTAAGTAGCTTTAAGTTTTTATTTATAAGTTTCCCGGACTAAGTAATTTCTCTGTTTCATATTCAAATGCGAAGACAGTTGACCCTTCTATTTTTTTTCGCCCATGGTCATCAGGATTTTTTACCATGTGATTAAAATATAAAAATCGTATAAATTTCTATATACTGTATGAAGTCTAACAACAGAGGACTGATCCTTTGAGGGACTATCCTCACTTGGAACCCTTCTCTGTACATATTCCTTCTAATCCACAGGAAAATGAAAGACGATAAGTTCCCAAGTGCACTTTCGTGTGATGATCACATCAGGGGAGATGCAAGAAAGAAATATAAGGCAGTTGATATACAAGGAAGATCTTTTCTTTGATCAACGATAATCAAGTTCCATTCAAATTAATGCAACTAAGTCAGACTCGATGGCTGTCGACTGAATCAGCAACTGTCATAATACTGCAGCAATGGGTTGAACTTAAGACTCACTATGAAATGAAAGGTGTTACACAGCTCAGATCCTCTATGATGTGTTTTGCGACAAGAAAACCTATGCCTTCCTGGTATTCCTGGAGCATATTCTTACAGAAATGCAGCGAGTAAATAAGAACTTTAAAGCGGAGGCTCAGGATCCAACTAAACTGCTAAGTGACCTTATTCGACTTATCGGTTCCATAAGCTCTAAGATCCTCATCCCAGGCAGAAAATTAAGGGAAGGAGATTTACAAGAGAACTACGTAGACTCACATCCGTTCATGGGGTACTACTTTGAAAAGGAGATGGCACAATGTAAGTCTCCTGATGAAGAGGATATTCGATGAAGATGCATAGTTTGTAGTAGAGCTAGTGAAACAGCTTTGTCAACATTTGCCAAACAGGTGTTACAGTCAACGTTATCACTGCTAGTATGATTATGAACCGCCTCAGGAAGTAATGCAAAACATTAGGTCATTGAAAGCATACAAAAGCAAGGGCAACCATAGACACAACCCCAGGACACCCGGGACGGAGATTCCGAATTGGGAATTAGCATATCTGGAATAATGGTGTGTTTTAGTGTTAAAGCAGTCAGTCGTACCTGTTATTAATAACATGGCACATCAAATAGGAGAAATAATTCGAAGAACATTTCTCTGACATCTTAGAAAGTTTAGTGCTTCCTTAGCGCTTTTCGGGTGTGAATCTAGCTCTTTGAAATTTTGAGTTGGCAACTCTGATTTAAACTGCAAAGTTGCCAACTTACCGCCTTTGCGCGCCATTTTTTGGAAATAGCGCCAAAAGTATTGTTTCCCTATATGAGAAAATTCAACCAGTAAAATAAATGTTAATGTGATTTTGAAAGTTTACTCGAAACCTATTACAATGATAAGGAAAATGATAAGTATATTACACGTAATACATTTTCATCGAAATGAACGTTCGAAATTTTTTTTTTTTGAACAGGTTCAGTGCGGGTGTATTCCGCGGGCTTCCTTTCCTAAAGCCCCCAGTTCAATTGAGGTTCAGTCGAATTCTCGGTGATGACAGACAGAACTATCTTTGGTCTGTAAAGGACACTAACATTGCTGGTTGTGTGTGTGTGACATTATATCTAACGAACACACCAGTGAATAATAAATATATTCACCATTTTAGAGCAGAGTGGTTGAAAGACCCCAAATAGGAAAAATGGTTCTGGAAAGTAGAGGGGGATGATACAAAATGCCTTTGCAACTACTTCCATAGTCCATTGTTTGCCAGACTTAGTGAAAGACACGGGTAGACACAGGAAAGCTGAAGAGTCATTCAGTATTCAAAGACAAACTAAAATTCCCGATGAAAAAGTGAGAGGACACATGGGAGACAAAGAAATTTATCACTTGCAGAACACTTCATTTATGGGTTGTTGATCATCTCGGTGAACTGTGCAACACACAATTTGCAGAGAGCAAAGAATGCAAGAATTTCAAGTTAAAAAGGTTGAAGTGTAGTGCAGTTGTGTGCAATGTGATTGCCTCGCAATTTAACAGTTACCTTGTCTGAGGTGGCAGTGATTTTGCTGACCAAAGACCCACAATTTATGTATGATGATTAGAAAATTATTTTTTTTTAGTGCTATTGTGTCTGTGTGTATGTTTGTTTAGCTCGTCTTCTTTTGTGATGTAATGCAGTGCATGCATTAATGCTTGATTTCTCTGCATTTCATTAAAGTATGTCACTTACATCGCAGTGCATGACTAATGAGGTGTTAAAGGTGATAAAGAAAATACATTACAGTACATGAGTGAAATTGAGGTCTTTGTAAGCAATTAATGATTTGTAATAATAAAAAGAGTCAAACATCCCAATGATTTCTTTTTATCCTAAGATATATGTAGTAGATTTTAGGTGAGCAAAAACAGTACAGTACATAAGCGACTTCTTTTTTTTTTTTTACTGTAAGAAATGAATTACTTATGATAATGATATAGACTAACACACTAATGACAGGGAGCACAGAGATTAGGAGCAGAGATGGAGAACAAGCACATTGCTGGGGATGTAATTAGAATGTAGAGGCATTCACGATATAGTTGTAAAGTCAAAGGGCGAAACCACAAGCTTTTTGAGTTTCTTGATAAAGTCTGCCCCCAACATGTATTATTGGCAAACAACCTACTTGCCCACATCCCAACAGACCCTTGCATTCTTCTCCCTCACCCCATCCATAATCAGATTAAACAGCCATGGTGACATCACACACACCTGCTTTAGATCTACCATTATCTGGAACCTACCTAACTCTCTTCCTCTGTGTGTGTGTGTGTGTGTTAAATAACTGAATAACATAATGCATGCTTGTATGCCAATTTTTATTATCTATAAAGCCATCTTTATTTTAATGTAAGTGTTTAGTATCACAACAACACTGAAAGGGTTATTGAAGTTACATAGAACAATGCAGGTGGGAAATTATTCATGGGAGTAGTGAACTAATTGTGCAGAGTTGTTTGGGATGTTAAGAGTTTGACCATGGATTAGTGTAAAGATGAGAATAGTAGTCAGAAGTATGATTGGATTGGATCACAAAATATAGGCTTATAAGCCAAGCACTAGAGCATCCATGGCTATTCATCACTTTTAATACAATTTAGAACTTTGTATCTCAGATTATTATTTAAACTCAAATGAAAAATTCCAGTTTTGATAGATGGAGGGGAAGAACAAAAAGTATAGGAGAGAAAATAGCCTACATGTGCTCATCAGAGAGCTCAAGCTTGGCCTCTGTAGCATGGTTAAACCTACCAAGGAAAGGAAAATCCCCACAACCATAGCTCAAGCCATCACTGTGTTAAGGTCCATGTAGATGGGGGGAGGTCAGGATTAGGACATGGATTTTTAATGGAAAACAGTGGTCACCTCTACCTGACCTTTCTTCATAATTCTGGGGTGCTGGTCCTCTGTAACTTGTAAACTTTGAAAGCTATTCTAAGTATATAAAGGTCATGTAGATGAGGTTTATTGATGTTTTATGAATTGTAAAATACTAAAAGTCAGCATAGGGGGAATAGACTATACTAATTTTGTGAGTAACTGATATAAATTATCTAGGATGAAAGAATGATGGAGCCTCCACATACCATCCTGGTATGATGGTGGTTAAAGGGGTAAATACTTTGATAATGTAAATCTACATTCGGTCAAGTGTCCGCTTCTGATAAAGTAAAGTATATTAGCACTGTCTACACATATACAAGATACTCAATGATATTTCTTTTTGTTCCCCAGGTACTATGAGGTTTTTGGCAAGGGTAACCTACCAAAGCAGCCAGTTATCGTCAAAACTAAGTCATCTCGCAAAGCTAAAGCAAAGATCAGGGCTGCATGTGGTTGTAGCATTCTTGTGGATGCATAGGTAAGAATTTTTGCTTAACATTATCAGCAGACTGATTAGTAACTATATCATGAAGACATAATGAATGGGTAGTTGGAATTTTTTGTCAAATGTTCTTTTCTGATACATGTGTTGATCATTACATTCTAAATATTACAGAATTTTGTATTAAAATTACCTTTATTTTCAGAATTCCAAGAAAAGAAATGCCAACAGGTATCCTCTAAGAATCAATGCCTTGTCACTTTGTTAAAAACAGAGGAAAAAAATCATACCTTGGTTCACTGACATTATTTCACATATGTAGAATTTTGACGCATTTAACTTGAGAGACTGGGTAAGAGGATGTGTAAAAAATGGTGGAAGCAAGTAGGAGGAGAAGACTGAGGAGAAAATGGATAACTATAACCCCATTGCTCTCACTTCTGCTATCACTATTTTTGAAACTCCCTAATTGTCATTTTAAGTGATAAAAGTTCCCCTTCTGATCACCAGTATAGATTTAGTAGTGGATGATTTAATGATCTCATATATTGCTCACCTCTTGTCATTATCTTGGATTTTTGATGAAACTTTTGTTGAGGCCTTGACATGATGAAAGACTTTTATCAGGATGTGATGCAAGTCTCTTTTTACACTTTCTTGTTCTTTCTGTTTCTTAATGCATAGCTTCCTCTCCAGTTATTCTATTGCAGTAGTTGTTAAAATCGGAGTAACTAACCACTCTTAAACTATCCACATTGGTGGTCCTTAGGTTAATGCCATATTACCAACTCTCTTTTCACCACAGACCATCTATTCAACTTCTAGCTCTATTCTATCTTATGCTGATGATTCACTTTACATGTTTCAGTCAAGTTTCTCTTCCCTTTTCCTAGTACTTGTTCTCTTGCTCATACTGATTACACTTCTTCACTCAGTTTGGAGCTGTGCAGTAACCTGGTTCAATTTGATAATGCTAAAACACAAATTCACCCTTAACCTGTAGTGTCAAATTTTTTTGTTTCAAAACAACACAATTCAACCTTGTTTTAACATTAATAGGCATATCTGTACTCTCCACTTTGTCTTGAAAACTTCGCACAATCAACATCACAAACACTGCTTTCAAAAGGTTGTGGGTAATGTGAAATTGCCACAATTTTAACAATATTTGAAACAGTTACTTTTGTCTTTATAAGGGATACTACTAACACATCTTAAGTGGTTCTTCAAGCTATCAATTCATAAGAGTGGAGTCAAAAGCCTTGCAACTCCATAATGCTCTTGGCATCACCTTTTAACCATATCTTTCTGAATGCCATGTATGGTGCTGCTCTCTGTTCTACAGGTATTATTTTGACCACTGTTCATGTGAGCTGTCTGCATGTGTCCTTGCCACCAAGGCTTGGACCTGAAGTACACACCTGGCTGCTGCTTCCCGTAGTTTGTGTGTGGAAACCATTTGCTCAGATAGTGACCATTATGATGCCTTTTTCTTCCACAAAACAAAGCTGTGGATTTCCCTTCCTCCTTTCTGTAAAGTTTTTTTGCCTTCAAGTCAGGCAAGTCTGTTGAGCCCTGATTACTCACTCATTTTCTGTTACTGTTTTCCATTCACCTGAGATGGGTTTTGATTGGGGCGAGATTTTACCACAGAGATAAAACTCGAGTTATGAAGAAATTTTCCAATGTAAACTGGACATATGAAAAATGACGTGGTACAATTAATATTGTGACATCTTACCATGTGCATATCCAATGGGAAAAGAATAGAGGGAACTTGAGACATCATTCAGAACATCAATTTGGATAATGAATGACTGGGCAGAGAACTCTGGGCTCGAGGGCCACTGATAAAAACATGTAATGTATGTATGTGACAGTGTCATTGAACAGAACTCTTATATGGTTACCAAATAAGAAAGCTGAAGCTTCTTTTCTGGACAGAATTTAAAAGATCCCAAAGTAGTAGAATTGAGGAATTGGAACAAATTATGAAAGGAAAAATTAACTATTCAATCGAGACAGGAAATTAATCATTTATGCAAGAAAGCAAATACAAGAAATTTAAGTGCATGATTTAAATCAAAAGCCTCAAAGTGTATGAATGTGGTTTTTAATCTAAAGATCTGTGGATTAGTGTCAAAGAGGCACCAAAAAAATGTGAATTATTTAAAAGCCTTGCAAGACATACTCAAATAGCTTTGCCCAGTGAAATAAATCTATAGAGTGAAAGCAGAAACTAAGATTATACATATAACTAAAAGCTGTTGTGGTTGAACTTGATTTACATAATTAAGCAATGTGTGCGGCAGAAGAGAAGTGTGGTAAAACAAGCAGGATAAATGATCGAGTAGTATCCACTTGTCTTGCCTCATGGCAAAATCCTGTCATAGATATATCTTCCACACTTTGCATCTATTTTCTTGTATCTTCAATTACACTACTATACAGGTTTAACAAATAATATATAAGTATATATCTTACGTCACATTTTCAATATCTCTGGTAAAGTTGAAAAATCAATACAAACCATGTTGTACATGCATACAAATTTCAAAAGCATCACAGAGGTGCATTGTAAAATGTCAAACAGAGGATAAAAAGGTAAACAAATTCCCAAAACCCATACACAGGTCCACATTTGTTCTACTGTGTTGAAAACAGTTCCCCTTATGACCAGGACTTACTAAACCACTAAAGTTTTATCCCTACATGAAAAATTATTTGTATATACTTATTAAAGTATTCACAGTGAAATTTACAATATTTCCCAACTACTGATATAGCTCATGGCTGGTGGATGTAGGACATGCATTTCATTACTTCTGCAGAGAACCTGAAACTCATTCCTATTTTTCCCAGTGTAGTCTCCGCACACATTTGGAGAGGGTTGCCACTGTTTGCCTTGGATCTGCAATGTCCCCACAATTTCATCAAAATAAAATAAAGATCTTTTAAGTGTTACATACTGAATTTTTCCTTGTTTCTGAGGTATTTCTGTCTGACTCAAAAATGTCACCAAGTTTGTGGCATGCACTGAAAATATTTGGTAAATCAATGAAGTTTTTCTTATAAAATGGAGACTGGTTGGGCATGGTGTGTTCAAAACAACAGGCAGTTTTCAGCATCATGTTTGTGGTCGTTTGAAAATAAAATTGCGTAGAATAAGGTCTAAGTGGGAAAAAAAATTCCCATAACCACATAAGATCACCACTAATACTCACCATGAATATGGCAGTGCATTAGAAACAAGGAAAAACTTTAAACAATATGATGTTTTTTGTAAACTTACTTATTTACTTCTAATTACTGGTTAATTATATACATATGTGCCATTAAAAGAAACCTATATGATATGAATAAATGACAGATGGTGAATTACTGGCATGGTGTGATACCATACTTCCACCAGATTCAAGATCAGTAGGGTCAACCATGGGGAGTTGCTAGTTGAGGAATATGGGTTGCCAGGGAGTTGCTGATTTTGAATATCACCCTGCCTCTTACCTCCTTTATGATTCATGTTTAGAGGACTTTTAAGTTTTATACTGGTACCTTCATATGTTTAGACTAACCATTTATGTATGTACAATTTATATGACAACATGAATAATGCTTAAATAAGTCAAGACAGACCACTTCAGCAAAGCATGCTAGAAACAAACATCCCAAATGTTTATAAATGTATCAGCAAATTCACTTGTAATGAGATATCCTGAGGGTATACAAATCCTGTACTGTGACTGGTTAGGTCTCAATTTAACCCCATACAATAAAGCACTGAGCTTGCTATATGAGAGCTTCAGTAGGTTTTACAAATAGAATGTGTCTTTATGGATGATAACAGAAAACCAAGGACCAGTGCTATAAATTCATCCCTCTGTTACCAGCACCTTATCCCATAAATGCTATTCCAACATTTCTGCTCCCTCTCCTCCAGTTGTGTCATGCAGGCCTCGAACATTTCCTCCAAATTCACTCCAGGAAATTCTTCTAGCTCACTTTCAGTGTCAACCGCAACCTGTTTTGCTTTATCATAGTTGGTGTATGTTGATATTGGTCCAATACTGAGGATCTTCCTCCAAGTCTTCCAGGAAGTCCGTGTAATCCCTGATCAGAGAATACATTTGGTTAATAAAAATTAATAACTAGAAAAAATTGTTTTATAATGTTTGACATTATTACAGGTGATTGAAAATAAGTGAGAGAGTAAGAAGCCCATTTCTTCTCCACAGATATTGAATTCATAACTGTTTTGAGCAAAGCTTAAAATGACTAGCTGGATTTACATTTTCACTGAAAATAGTAAATGGATTACTTGTGGGTAACCTGATAGATCTAGCCGACTTCACACTCTATCTTTCTATAGATGTCTCTGATGCCTATTCCTTTCTGGAATTTCCTCATGAGGGTGGATACAGCAGTGGTCTCCAAAGCTAATGAACTTCAGTGGTGCTTTGTAGCCTTTACTGTCTCACTCTTAAGAGGCCACTGGCAGAGGGCAAGTCTAGTGCATTGTTTGCAGGAGCTCCTACCAAATGTTCCTACTGACTACATCTACCTAATGCTCCAGCCTAATGCTCCTACCTCTTACTACTACCTGGTGTTCCTACCATTTTGCCAAAAGGCAGGACTAGCATATAGTGCTCACCACAGGAAAATATAGTTACAAATAATGAGCTATGTGAGTTAAGTGTAGTCAAGTGTTATGTGCAACAAGGAGAGATTGTTTGTTTGTGGACTGAATGCCAGTAGTCCACATGCGGGTGAGGCAGAAAGAAAAGACAGCTACTTAGATCAGGGTAGAGCAACTTGACAACTACTGAAGTGCTGGCTCACTATGCAGATGTCACTAACCCTCCTGATACCCAGGCAGGTAATACTGGTAATGTGCTTTTCCAAATACAATCCCCACTGGCTTATTTCTCTTACTACCATTGGTTGTCACTATCTGTTACCAATGAAACAAAGTGCTACTTGGACATGATCCTAATCAAAGTATTACAGAAAAAACTTTATCATTGACAAGTACACTGTTAAAGTAATATTCTGGGGGAATTATTAGTATTTTTCAAACAAAAACCATATTGCCCTCAATTGGGTAAGGAACTGAAAGAAACTTCCTCACTCTTTACAAAATATGGTAAGAATCATTCGCCCTCACTTCTGTTATATAAATGCCTGATTCTAGCCCATGTGCAAATGACAGGATCTATTAAGTTTCTTATTCAGGTGAACACAATTATACCTGTTGAAATTTTAAAATTGTCTAGTGTCCTCTTTACCAAAAGCTACAATAACTGAGCGATCACAAATACCAACCATTCAAAACTAATTACAAAAGTTTCTACACCAAAGAGAAAGCTTCAAAATCAAATCTTATGGGTCATTAGAATGGAGTTAAGATTTTCAAGAAAAAAAAAAAAGGAAAATTCAGTCCTGGAGCATATTGGCTGATCAAGACCACAGACCTCAGATGCATGTTCTAATGTTAGAAAAATGAAACAGAACACTTGGGAAGGGTATACTTTCACAGCTTTATATAACAATCCGAAAGGATGTATTTTATAGAAAGGTAATTGCTGTTACAGGAACCTCATCTAAAAGATTTCATTTACAATTAAGACAAGGAAGATATATGAAAGTGCACTTGGGAATTTATCATGTTTCATTTTCCCTGTGGACACTGGAATATATATATAAGATGAGAACAAATGGAAACATTGGTGAAGGGGGCTAAGGGGGCTAATGGGGAGGTAATAACAAGTAGTGGTGATGTGAGAAGATGGAGTGAGTATTTTGAAGGTTTGTTGAATGTGTTAGATGATACAGTGGCAGATATAGGGTGTTTTGGTTGAGGTGGTGTGCGAAGTGAGAGGATCAGGGAGAATGGTTTGGTAAACAGAGAAGAGGTAGTGAAAGCTTTGCAGAAGATAAAAGCTGGCAAGGCGGTAAATTTGGATGGTGTTGCAGTGGAATTTATTAAAGAAGGGGGTGACTGTGTTGTTGACTGGTTGGTGAGGATATTCATTATATGCATGGCTCATGGTGAAGTGCCTGAGGATTGGCGGAATGTATGCATAGTGCCATTGAACAAAGGCAAAGGGCATAAGGGTGAGTGTTCAAATTACAGAGGTATAAGTTTTGTTGAATATTCCTGGGAAATTATATGGGAGGGTATTGATTGAGAGGGTGAAGGTATATACAGAGCATCAGATTAGGGAAGAGCAGTGTGGTTTCTGAAGTGGTAGAGGATCTGTGGATCAGGTATTTGCTTTGAAGAATGAATGTGAGAAATACTTAGAAAAACAAATGGATTTGTATGTAGCATTTATGGACCTGAAAAGGCATATGATAGAGTTGACAGAGATGCTCTGTGGAAGATATTAAGAGTATATGGTGTGGGAGGCAAGTTTCTAGAAGCAGTGAAATGTTTTTACTAAGGATGTAAGGCATGTGTACGAGTAGGAAGAGAGGATAGTGATTGGTTCCGAGTGAATGTTGGTTTGCAGCAGGGGTGCGTGATGTCTCCATGGTTGTTTAATTTGTTAATGGATGAGGTTGTTAGGGAGATGAATGCAAGAGTTTTGGAGAGAGGGGCAAGTATGCAGTGTGTTGTGGATGAGAGGGCTTGGGAAGTGGGTTAGTTGTTGTTCACTGATGTTACAGCGCTGGTGGCTGATTCAGGTGTGAAACTACAAAAGCTGGTGACTGAGTTTGGTAAAGTGTGTGAAAGAAGAAAGCTGAGAGTAAATGTAAATAAGAGCAAGGTTATTAGGTACAGTAGGGTAGAGGGACAAGTCAATTGGGAGGTAAGCTTCAATGGAAAAAACTGGAGGAAGTGAAGTGTTTGATATCTGGGAGTGGATTTGGCAGCAGATGGAACCATGGAAGGGGAAGTGAGTCACAGGGTGGAGGAGGGGGCAAAGGCTCTGGGAGCATTGAAGAATGTGTGGTAGGCAAGAACATTATCTCGGAAAGCAAAAATGGGTATATTTGAAGAAAAAGTGGTTCCAACAATGTTGTATGGTTGCGAGGCGTGGACTATGGATAGAGTTGTCGCAGGAGGATGGATGTGCTAGGAAATGAGATTTTGAGACAATGTGTGTGTGAGGTGGTTTGATCGAGTAAGTAACGAAGGGCAAGAGAGATGTGGAAATAAAAGAGCAGTGGTTTGAAGAGCAAGAAGAGGTGTTTTTGAAATGGTTTGGTCAACATGGATAGAATGAGTAGGAAAGATTGACCAAGAGGATATATGTGTCGGAGGTGGAGGGAACGAGGAGAAGAGGGAGACCAAATTGGAGGTGGAAAGATGGAGTGAAAAAGATTTTGTGTGATCGGGGCCTGAACATGCAGGAGGGTGAAAGGAGGGCAAGGAATAGAGTGAATTGGAGCGATGTTGTATACCTGGGTTGACGTGCTGTCAGTGGATTGAATCAAGGCATATGAAGCGTCTGGGGTAAACCATGGAAAGCTGTGTAGGTATGTATATTTGCGTGTGTGGACGTATGTATATACATGTGTATGGGGGTGGGTTGGGCCATTTCTTTCGTCTGTTTCCTTGCACTACCTCGAAAGCGGGCGGAGACAGCGACAAAAAAAAAAAAAAAAAAAATATATATAATAATATATATATATATATATATATATATATATATATATAAATATATATTTCATATTCATTTTATTATTATACTTTGTCACTGTCTCCTGCGTTAGCGAGGTAGTGCAAGGAAATAGACGAAAGAATGGCCCAACCCACCCACATACACATCAGCACACAGCACATATACATAACTATACATCTCAACGTATACATATATATATACACACACTATATATACATATATATATATATATATATATATATATATATATATATATATATATATATATATATATATATATATATATCGTGTGTAGGTTTGCGGCAGGGGTGTGTGATGTCTCCATGGTTGTTTAATTTGTTTATGGATGGGGTTGTTAGGGAGGTGAATGCAAGAGTTTTGGAAAGAGGGGCAAGTATGAAGTCTGTTGGGGATGAGAGAGCTTGGGAAGTGAGTCAGTTGTTGTTCGCTGATGATACAGCGCTGGTGGCTGATTTATGTGAGAAACTGCAGAAGCTGGTGACTGAGTTTGGTAAAGTGTGTGAAAGAAGAAAGTTAAGAGTAAATGTGAATAAGAACAAGGTTATTAGGTACAGTAGGGTTGAGGGTCAAGTCAATTGGGAGGTAAGTTTGAATGGAGAAAAACTGGAGGAAGTAAAGTGTTTTAGATATCTGGGAGTGGATCTGGCAGCGGATGGAACCATGGAAGTGGAAGTGGATCATAGGGTGGGGGAGGGGGCGAAAATTCTGGGAGCCTTGAAGAATGTGTGGAAGTCGAGAACATTATCTCAGAAAGCAAAAATGGGTATGTTTGAAGGAATAGTGGTTCTAACAATGTTGTATGGTTGTGAGGCGTGGGCTATGGATAGAGTTGTGTGCAGGAGGATGGATGTGCTGGAAATGAGATGTTTGAGGACAATGTGTGGTGTGAGGCGGTTTGATCGAGTAAGTAACATAAGGGTAAGAGAGATGTGTGGAAATAAAAAGAGCGTGGTTGAGAGAGCAGAAGAGGGTGTTTTGAAATGGTTTGGGCACATGGAGAGAATGAGTGAGGAAAGATTGACCAAGAGGATATATGTGTCGGAGGTGGAGGGAACGAGGAGAAGAGGGAGACCAAACTGGAGGTGGAAAGATGGAGTGAAAAAGATTTTGTGTGATCGGGGCCTGAACATGCAGGAGGGTGAAAGGAGGGCAAGGAATAGAGTGAATTGGATCGATGTGGTATACCGGGGTTGACGTGCTGTCAGTGGATTGAATCAGGGCATGTGAAGCGTCTGGGGTAAACCATGGAAAGCTGTGTAGGTATGTATATTTGCGTGTGTGGACGTATGTATATACATGTGTTTGGGGGTGGGTTGGGCCATTTCTTTCGTCTGTTTCCTTGCGCTACCTCGCAAACGCGGGAGACAGCGACAAAGTATAATAATAAAAAAAAATATATATATATATATATATATATATATATATATATATATATTTTTTTTTTTTTTTTATACTTTGTCGCTGTCTCCCGCGTTTGCGAGGTAGCGCAAGGAAACAGACGAAAGAAATGTGGGAGCGGGGGGCTGGCAATCCTCCCCTCTTGTTTTTTTTATTTTTCCAAAAGAAGGAACAGAGAAGGGGGCCAGGCAAGGATATTCCCTCAGAGGCCCAGTCCTCTGTTCTTAACGCTACCTTGCTAATGCAGGAAATGGCAAATAGTTTGAAAGATATATATATATATATATATATATATATATATATATATATATATATATATATATATATATATATATATATATATTATATATATATCATGACCCCAATAAACACTGTAAACCTACCTTGAGACAACATTGGTTGATATGACAAAAAAACAGCACTGAAAATTTCATAAAACATAATTTTCAAAAAGAACCTACCATTACTAAATTTCAGCTTTAAAGTTTGAGAGTATAAAAGGCATACCTACAATTTGAACCACACAACTGAAAATAAAACCTGAATCTTTGCAATAAAATGACACTAATTCAGAAAAAAGTGTGAATAAAAAGAAAAGGACTCAAAGGAAATAAAGGAGCAATCAGGATCCAAAGAAATATCCATTTATCAGCAAACTACTAAAGAAAGATGATAAATCAGAGTAAAGGGGCAAACTAATGGGTCATATGAACACACAAGTAATCCATCCCAAAAATTCTAGTTACAATGAGGTCCAGCAAAGATTTTTCAGGAAGCATAATGCAAATCCAGAGAATGCTGGCTATGAATATATAATGACACAAATGCAAGGAGACTGCAAAGATTATGGATCCCAGAAAATAGCATACAGGATGAAGACTGACAGCCTAATACACAAATCAAAGATTTTTTAGGAAAAGTATGTACATGGGTTATGATGCTATATCAGAATACGCTGGATTAAACCTGAATACCCAAAGAAGTATCATTTAAATGACATGGGCAAAGGCACAGCTTTCTTGGCAAAGGAATGGTTTACTGATACTCCATCATGGCCAGTAAATACAGTGAATTACTATTGGGTAAAATATATCAGTTACACATGATGGGTGATTTATTAATCATTGAGTGCGCACTTTCAACAAACACTCATGATTATTTGAATTATCTACCATGTCAAGAATTAAACAGATGCTCCTGAAACTTAACTGCAGCTTTGTCGCAGGGGTATGCAATCCTTTTTATTTACAAACTTGCTATAAAAGAAGAAACTAAATATCTTGCCCTACAAATAATAAAGAAATCTTCAAGATTACCTGAGTTCATGTCCAATGAGCAAAGCAACCTTCTTTCACTTTCTAATTTTGTGACATGTTTGCACATCCAAACCTATGGTATTTTAAAATTACCATCATCTGTTCAGCTGGGAAAAATCAATGAGAGGTGGAAGGAGACGATGAAGATAATTCATATTCAGACCTCATACTACTTTCTAGCAGTATCTATCCTTCTATGAACAACTAATGCAGCCATTAACTGTAAACAATTCAATAATCACAAGAGGAACATGCAACATGAAATAAAACTTACATACTCTGACTGCCAGATTCATCATTCAAACCAAGATGCTTCCGTTTCCACTGACGACGCCTGCTGCGAGTAGCCTTGTCGGCATATACTTTCTTCAAAAGGACATCAGGAATCATATCCTGATTCATCTTTTCCATGTTAGTATCATTGACATTTGACAATCGAAGGTCAAAGCTGAAAATAGGCATGCCTTTTAACAAACAAATTCTTAAACTTGACGATATATATATTCTTTTTTTTTTTTTTGCTTTGTCGCTGTCTCCCGCGTTTGCGAGGTAGCGCAAGGAAACAGACGAAAGAAATGGCCCAACCCACCCCCATACACATGTATATACATACACGTCCACACACGCAAATATACATACCTACACAGCTTTCCATGGTTTACCCCAGACGCTTCACATGCCCTGATTCAATCCACTGACAGCACGTCAACCCCAGTATACCACATCGATCCAATTCACTCTATTCCTTGCCCTCCTTTCACCCTCCTGCATGTTCAGGCCCCGATCACACAAAATCTTTTTCACTCCATCTTTCCACCTCCAATTTGGTCTCCCTCTTCTCCTCGTTCCCTCCACCTCCAACACATATATCCTCTTGGTCAATCTTTCCTCACTCATTCTCTCCATGTGCCCAAACCACTTCAAAACACCCTCTTCTGCTCTCTCAACCACGCTCTTTTTATTTCCACACATCTCTCTTACCCTTACGTTACTTACTCGATCAAACCACCTCACACCACACATTGTCCTCAAACATCTCATTTCCAGCACATCCACCCTCCTGCGCACAACTCTATCCATAGCCCACGCCTCGCAGCCATACAACATTGTTGGAACCACTATTCCTTCAAACATACCCATTTTTGCTTTCTGAGATAATGTTCTCGACTTCCACACATTCTTCAAGGCTCCCAGGATTTTCGCCCCCTCCCCTACCCTATGATACACTTCCGCTTCCATGGTTCCATCCGCTGACAGATCCACTCCCAGATAT
>NC_092240.1:52304994-52357494 GCF_036320965.1 Panulirus ornatus | reverse complement strand
TCTTAGGAATATATATATATATATATATAATATATAATATATATATATATATATTATATATATATATATAATATATATATATATATATATATATATATATATATAAATATATATATATATATATATATAATATATATTCATCTTTTGGTTTTATTAGGGACGGCGCATCAAATTAGCCTAGCCATCTCATAGACTGATTAGGGAAGCATGTTATTCATTTCATGTTATAATATCAACAAAACCCTGTACCTGTACAATTATCATCCCTACTGTGGATTTCATAATTAATGTATTTTACTGGTACATTCATTGTTTATGTTAATTAAGCCGATTTTCATAACCTACTCTCTTGATTAACCCACATCTGTTATGAGGTTCAATAGTGGAATTTCTTTTATCTATTTTTCCTACGAACTGAACTTACACCAAACATAGAATTTGTGGTCAATTTATAATGTTTTATTATCCTTTGAATTTCAATTGAAACAGGTGGATTTTATAAGTCCTCCACTAAAAATTACCATCATCATTCCACACCTCCACATCATCTTCCACCTTCCAACATTCTCCCTCCAACACTCTCACATAAACACAAAATTCCTCCTCCAACATCTGACAGTAATTCCTCCAACACTTCATCTTCCCCACCAACAATTATTCTCCAACACTCCTATCATGTCTCTCAATATCAAATATATCATTTGAATACATTTGGAAATTCTAATCTAGATTTCACCTCTCTTAATTTAAGAATCTCATTCAACCCTTCTGATTAAATAACATTTACTCCCTTTCATTAAAACTGTCACCAACTCCGTTGCTTAAAAATCTAATTTCTACACCCCAAAATTTCCCCCTTACTCCAAGATATATATATATATATAAAAAAATGACTATTCATCATATTCAACTTGTTATGTTCCTGTTTAATTAAACTCTAAATTGAGATAATTATGATAAGAGATCGGGTAGCACAAAGCGCCATCAGACAATTACAAAATTAGCAAAAATGAATGATTGTAGCTGTATGCTTCAGCCAGCCAGGTAACATGAGACACAAACTCGAATATCACATATACCTATAACGGGTTTATATATATATATATATATATATATATATATATATATATATATATATATATATATATATATATGCCATTTCCTGCATTAGCAAGGTAGCGTTAAGAACAGAGGACTGCGTCTTAGAGGGAATATCCTCACTTGGCCGCCTTTTCTGTTCTTCCTTTGGAAAATCAGGAATGGAAGGGGAGGATTTCCAGCCCCCAGCTCCCTCCCCTATTAGTCGATTTTTCTACGACACGCAGAGAATACGTGGGAAGTATTGTTTCTCCCCTATCCCCAGGGATTAATATATATATATATATATATATATATATATATATATATATATATATATATATATATATATATATATAGTCTTCGGTTACATGAATACTTTATTTTCTCTTGGCAGTTAACCGTACATGGTGCCTTAATTCTCTTAAAATAGGAAGTTGGGCATTTTCAAACTTTATCTAGCATTATATTGATCTGTTGGTGTGTGTGTGTGTGTGTGTGTGTGTGTGTGTGTGTGTGTGTGTGTGTGTGTGTGTGTGAGAGAGAGAGAGAGAGGAGAGAGAGAGAGAGAGAGAGAGAGAGAGAGAGAGAGAGAGAGAGAGAGATCATATACTAGTACATATACCCTTGCACCAGCTCTCTTCCTCGAGCAATATCATTTCCCACACATCCCATCTCTTCCGCTCTTCTGGATCCGGAACCCAAGACTCGAACCCATACAGCACCGTCGGCGGTGTCGTACCATCTAACATACCCCCTCCCCCCCCGTCTCTACACCCACGGACAGCAGTGACCTGGTCATCTCCACTCTACTCACCGTACCTAAGGTCAAAATTCTATGGTCATTATATAGGCCCGACTTCCGAGACACCGCTGGGTAACATAAAAGTTTGGTAATTTAGATTAGAAATCTAATTAACTTTGTGGCGAGGCTGATAGACTGCTCATCAAGTGTGTAATTAGGTTTAATATAGTTTCTCCTGACTCTTTAGCTCTCTTTATCAATTTATGTAAATAATTCTTTTTTCTTTATTCCATCAGCTCGATTGAATAAGAGAATAAAAAGGAAACATTATTGAAATTTTTTATGTATTTCTATTTAGACGAAGAAGAAAGGACTATCATATAAAATCTATGTTTTGTTAAAGTTTTGTATTAGGGAGAACATGGCATGAAATTAGGGTGAAAAACATATGTTAATTTGTTGGGAAAAGTACGATGCAATTGTACATTGAAAATTGCGTAATCAGCGGATTAATTAATGTCATTAAAATGAATTATTATCTGTGATTAAAGCGTATTACGTTTTTATACAGTTTTTACCTTTAATACATAAATTCGTGACAATGGAGAGAGCAAAAGCAAGGAATATATATATATATATATATAATATATATATATAATATATATATATATATATAATATATAATATATATATATATATATTCTTTCTTTCAATCTATTCGCCATTTCCCGAGTTAGCAAGGTAGCGTTAAGAACAGAGGACTGGGCCTCTGAGGGAATATCCTCACCTGGCCCCCTTCTCTGTTCCTTCTTTTGGAACATTAAAAAAAAAAAAAAAAACAAGAGGGGAGGATTTCCAGCCCCCCGCTCCCTCCCCTTTAGTCGCCTTCTACGACACGCAGGAATACGTGGGAAACGTGGAATATATCTTTCTCCCCTATCCCCAGGGATAATATATATATATATATATATATATATATATATATATATATTATATATATATATATATATATATATTGAACATGAAAAGGTGCTTTGGAGAGACAGAATATATAGAGTAGATTTTTTCCTGATGTGTGTGTGTGTGTGTGTGTGTGTGGTGTGTCCATTCTAAACCCTCGGAATGTCAATGTGTCGTCCAGGATTTTTTCCCAGCTGCTCTGGTATATAACACAGTCACCCTTTGTGGCTACGTACCTGGCGTTCATTCTCCCCAGCGCTCACCCGCAGCTGGCGTTTATTCTCCCCAGCGACCACACGTAGCTAGCGTTCGTTCTCCCCAGCGACCACAGTCATGCATCCTTCCGTGTTTGTTTTGATTCTGTGGTTTTACGTGCATCTGTGTTGAGTCTGGCTGCCGCTGACTGTATTAGGTGGGCGTGTTTGGTGAATGTAATGCTTGTGTGGCGTCATCTATGGGATAGAATGTCTGCTATGTAGGTTATGAACAGTACAGGTGGGTGTATACTAACTTGCCGGATCCTAGTTGAATATGAAAAGATATTTTATAATGAGGTTTTGAAGGGGACTACGTTCGTAAGTTGGTCAAGGAGTGATTAACTGGAATATCTCTTTCGCGTCTAAAGGAATGGCCATTCGCGGAAATTAGTTGAGTAGAAATATAGTCTTTGAGTAATTATCAATAGTTTACATCGTAGATCAGTGTTAATGAAATTATTCATCATACATCAAGCCTTTACTTAAACCACTAACTAAAACACGACATGAAAACCATTCCTCCATCCACACTGCTCCCGAACATGGCACTGACACAGACAGACACAGACACACACACACACAGACACACATACACACACAGACACAGACACACACAACATAAACAGCTTTTTTTCTTTATTTTCATCCAAACGTCCGACGGAAAAGCGGATCTCAGGCTGAGCTGGGTGCAATCTTCAGGCGGGGCAGCAACAGCAACACAGTGTTTAGCGAGAGGGGGGGCCCCCGCGTACTGGCCGCCCCCCCTGGGGCACTAACCCCAATGATTAGATCTTTTCACCTCGTTCACCCCCCCACCAACCAACCCACCCCCCCCTCCTCAAGTCGTTCACCCTAGGCTGGCGAACACTGGCTCACGCCCCCTACCCCCCCCCCTCCCCCAGGCAAACTGGGGAGGGGGAAAGGGGGTAAAATGGGGGGGAAGGGAGGGGAGAGTTAAAGGTAAATACGTCTGTGATTTCCAGAAAATCAATTGTAGTATCATTGACGCTCACCTCCGAAGGCTTTGGTTTCGTTGCTCGTCTTTGTATGTAAGCTTTTTGTGTTGCCAGCTATGAAAGCTAATATCCTGTTAAGCTGTAGTATGTGATCAGCTAAGCATTGCTTACATTACTGTAGGTGTTCGAATTGGTGGTGTTCGGTTGGTGGTGTTCGGGTTGCTGGTGTTCGGGTTGCTGGTGTTCGGGTTGGCGGTGTTCGGGTTGGTGGTGTTCGGTTTGGTGGTGTTCGGGTTGGTGGTGTTCGGTTGGTGGTGTTCGGGTTGGTGGTGTTCGGGTTGGTGTGTTCGGTTGCTGTGTTCGGGTTGCTGGTGTTCGGGTTGCTGGTGTTCGGGTTGTGTGTTCGGGTTGGGGTTCGGGTTGCTGGTGTTCGGGTTGGCGGTGTTCGGATTGATGGTGTTCGGGTTGGTGGTGTTCGGGTTGGTGGTGTTCGGGTTGGTGGTGTTCGGGTTGGTGGTGTTCGGGTTGGTGGTGTTCGGGTTGGTGGTGTTCGGGTTGGCGGTGTTCGGGTTGGTGGTGTTCGGATTGATGGTGTTCGGGTTGGTGGTGTTCGGGTTGGTGGTGTTCGGGTCTGGCATCATGCCTGTCATAAAATTTTTATCATGTGGACAAGAAAGGGAAGTGCTTACGAATTCTACCAACGACAAAGCTATCGTGTTTGTGTGAACCTTCAACTCATATTAACGTTACAATACTTTGTGCATTCAATAATAGATGATTCAATGAAATTCCTCGTGGTAAAAGAGTTACAGTTTATAACTGCATTGGTGTTACCTCAGTCAATACAATGGTCATAATTTTTAACATCATTAAACAATTTGCCTTCGGCACTCGGTGTATCAGGCTCAGCGAACCTCAGTTCATAGAACATAGTGTGTTTTTAGTAAGAATTTTCTGAAACGAGTTTTACATGCCATAAAATATGGTGCTATATTATCCTAATTTGTTGTTCCATTACCCTCAAAACTTTAGGTCGACCTATACACGAGTATATACATATATTTCTTTTTTTTTTTTTTCCAAAATTAAGGAACAGAGAAGGGGGCCAGGTGAGGATATTCCCTCAGAGGCCCAGTTCTCTGTTCTTAACGCTACCTTGCTAATGCGGGAAATAGCGAATAGTTTGAAAGAAAAGAAAGAATATATATAATATATAATATATATATATATATATATATATATATATATATATAACACATATATATATATATATATATATATATATATATATATATATATATATATATATATATATATATATATATATATATATATATGAACTTGTAGGTCACGAGGGAAAATCAAAACAGGAAAATTTGTTTAAGCGCTTTCGTGTATTTCAACACATCTTTAGAAGCAAATAGTTCATAGTATATATATATATATATATATATATATATATATATATAATATATATATATATATAATATATATATATAATAACCATGGGGTACCTATAGTTTAGGATGACACTCACGCTGACGCTCGTACACACGAACACTCGCACGCGCGCATTTACCTCTTCTCTCTCTCTCTCTCTCTCTCTCTCTCTCTCTCTCTCTCTCTCTCTCTCTCTCTCTCTCTTTCACACACACACACACACGGACACACACACACACACAAACATTAATTAAATCACGACGGATTAAAATTGGTTCTATAATTAATTTGCCAGGAGTCAGTAATTGCTCTTACCTCGCGGTCTCTGAGGAAAAAAGGCTCGCTCCTAGGAATTAATAAATGGCGGGTTTGTAGGTCAGGGAAAGACGCTTACAACAATTGATTTTCTTTTTTTTCTGGCTTTTCCCTTGTGTCGCCGATAAGGTCTGTCAAAAGTGCTACATAAAATGCATCCTAGTGTATAAAGTCATTCTGAGGATTTTAAGATAGTCAGAGCTAAGTGTAATGTAGAAAATGGAAAATGTTTGTCTTGCAGAAAATAAGTTTATTATGGTAGTACGTGGATTTTCTACTTAAAATGCATCTTAATGTATAAAGTAATTCCGAGGATTTTAAGATAGTCACAGCTAATTATGATGTAGAAAACGGAAAAAGTTTCTCTTGCAGAAAATAAGTTTACTATGGTAGTATGGGAATTTCTACTTAATATCATATCATTCCTCTAATTACTATAATCAAATTTGTATTTTCACAAATATCTTATCGATTAAAAACAATTACTTTGGAAATTGAATGAGGGTACTTGAAGTGTTGGGAAGGAAGGCAGGGTTTCACAAAAGTGAAATAATTCCGAGTTTTACGAAATATGCTGGACAGAGCGCTCCTCTCTCGTCTCTCTCTCTCTCTCTCTCTCTCCTCTCTCTCTCTCTCTCTCTCTCTCTCTCTCTCTCCTCGGTTGGAGAGAGAGAGAGAGAGAGAGAGAGAGAGAGAGAGAGAGAGAGAGAGAGAGAGAGAGAGATTAAATTAATCAGGTCGGGAAAGGATGACTTTCAGGAGCACTTGAGAGAGAGAGAGAGTTTTACTTTATAAAGACACAGAGTAATTTTTCAGCTCATGTTAAGACCAAATGGAAGGGACGCTGGACTACAGACTTGCCTGGTGGAAAGCTTGCGTCTATGAAAAACTGGGAAAGACAATTACAAAACAAACAAAGCCCTACCTGCAGAGAAAAGGCTACCTAAATAAGATGCATCACAGATTCAAGGAAAGAAACTTATTTATAATAGTTCCCCCATGGATTTCTGTGCGACTGTTATCTCCGTTTTCTACTAAGGAGATGTATGGGTGGACTTGCATGTTCCCGCACCGCGGGAAAGCCTTTGACGCAAGGCTACACTGGCAGGTTGGTAAAGAAGCCGCAGCTTTAATGGACAAGAAAATAACCAAAAAGGAACAGAGGGAATGGCTTTCACAGACAGACAGACAGACAGACAGACAGACAGACAGACAGACACACACACACACACACACACACAGACACAAACAGACACACACATATGCACATATACAAAACAGACAAACAGATACAGACACAGACACACAGACACACACACACCACACACATACATACAGACACACATATGCACATATACAAAACAGACAAACAGATACAGACACAGACACACACACACACATATACAAAAACACACAGACACAGAACACACAGACACGACACACATAGACACAGACACAAATACACACACAGACACACACAGACACACACACACACACAGAGGCGACTGGCTACATCCAAACCTGGCGGGGTAGCCAGGAAACAGAGGATGGATCTGCTGTGTTACCTCCCAGGGGACGTGTGGTGGTGGTGTGGTGGTGTGGTGTGTGTGGGTGTGTGTGGTGGGGTGTGGGGGTGGGTGTTGGTGTGGTGGTCCTGCCTGCCTGGGAGGCCAAGTCGTGCCGTGTACACAACTTACCAACAACTTAAAACAAACAAATCCACAAAACAAGTGGAGACTTACGAAGGTTCTTCCGTTTGTTTACTCTAGGAGGAGGGGGGGGTGAAGGAGGGAGGGTGGGTGAAGAGGAGGGGGGAAGAAGGAGGGAGGGGGGTGAAGGAGGGAGGGAGGGTGAAGGAGGGAGGGGGGGAAAGGAGGGAGGGGGGTGAAGGAGGGAGGGGGGGAAGGAAGGGAGGGAGGGGGAAGGAGGGAGGGGGGGAAGAGAGGGGGAGAGGAGGGGGGGGGAGAAGGAGGGAGGGGGGAAGAAGGAGGGAGGGGGGTGAAGGAGGGAGGGGGGAAGAAGGAGGGAGGGGGGAAGAAGGAGGGAGGGGGGAAGAAGGAGGGAGGGGTGGAAGAGAGGAGGGGGTGAAGGAGGGAGGGGGGTGAAGGGGGAGGGGGGTGAAGGAGGGAGGGGGGGGGGGGGGGGGGGAAGTAAGGAGGGAGGGAAGGAAGACAGGAGGGAGGGGGGAAAGGAGGGGAGATAAGGAGGAGAGGGGAGGTGAAGGAGGGACGAGGGGAGGAGGATGAAGGAGGAGGGGAGGAGGGGGAAGAGAGGGAAGGAGGGGGAATGGAAGGAAGATGATGGGAAAAAGAAGGAAGAAGGAAGAGGAAGATAGACCGGATAGGGAAGAATGAGGAGAAAGGAAACCAGGGAAAAGGAGGAAGTATGGCAGACTAAGGAGGAGGAAATTGAAGACGAGAAGGAATGAAGAGAGAAGGAAGGAAATGAGGCGTCAATAGGCGGTCAGCCAAGGCCCACTGGGCGGCGCTCCCTCCTCACCCAATGCTTCTCCTGGCCCGCCATCCGCCCCTTCCCCCCGGCCATGCCGATGCCGACTCCACTTCCCATCCGCCTGCCAGCTCCTTACGGCACCCCCAGTCCCCCACCGTGGGAGTTGTTGCAGCCTCTCAAGCCCATGCCCTCGTCTCGTACGAGGCTTGACCTCCAACGACCCAGTGTGCCACAGGTCAACCCAACGCCTCCGCCACTCCAGCCATAACACCACACCCTCCCCATCTCTCTCTCTCTCTCTCTCTCCCTCTCTCTCTCCCCCACCCCAATGGAAGACCACACCATCATACTGTGGACCAACCCCCCCCCCCCCCCCCCCCCCGCCCCGATGTTGAATCGGGCCGAAGCCGATCGGTCGGGAGATTTGATTTCAACTTTTGCGAGGCGCCGCCGATCGTGTTCAAATCCCACACGTGGGGAAGGGGGAATGGGGAAGGGGGAAGGGGAAAGGGGGAAAGGGGGAGCTTATGTTTTCCCAGAGGTTGATGGATTATACGCCCCTTTAACTCCCCCACCCCCCTCGTCAACATGGCCAAAGCAGCCAGGGGGAGAGAGAAAGAGAGAGAGAGAGAGAGAAGAGAGAGAGAGAGAGAGAACGAGAGAGAGAGAGAGAGAGATGAGCCTGTCTTGCCACAGTAAGGCCTAGCCCGTCATCTCCTCATTATACTAAACATATTGTATATGTTTACCTCAACACCAGACGTGGAGACGGAGGGGACGCGATTCCATCCACCTCAGCCCTCCCATACACCCTCCCTCCACTGCCCCTCCCTCCCTCCCTCCACCTTCCCTTCACCTCTGTCTGCGCAGCAACACCAACGAAGAACAGCAGCAGCAACAGCTACTACATCAGCTGTATCAAGTCTCAAGATCCCGCTGGACCGCCATGGGTCGAGGGCATACGTTCGAATCCTGGTTCCGGTTGTCGGTCCACAGTCATGCCAGCTGTTCATCCATCCCAAAGGGTTTGGTCGATAAAATGGGTACCTATCTCATGCTAGGGAAATCCTCCCCTCCCATTTCTAATTTTCCAAAAGAAGGAACAGAGAAGAGGGCCAAGTGAGGATATTCCCCTCTTAGGTTTAGTCCACTGTTCTTAACGCTACCTCGCTAACGCGGGAAATACGAATATATATATATATATATTATATATATATATATATATATATATATATATATCATATGACATCACTAACGAAATGTCAATTGTTCTCCACGACTTAACTGTTTCGAATGATCCAACTTCCATTCTATTTCCCCCCGTTTCATTATAGGAAAATACATCAGGCCATTTTCTTCTCATCTTGACGAAGTTCTATGGCCAACCAATGAACGTCCTTCAAATCATGAGTCAATTTGATCCACTTTATAAGTGATATTACTCTGTCAAAGTTCAAAGTACAGTTATGGTTTCTGTACCATTCAACAGTCTAGATTTTCGAGAATATATGTTACAAGTTTGATGTGGATCTGACGTGAATTGATCAAGATATGACGAAAGTTATTCCAAGTGTTCAAATGTTGTGTCTGGGCGACGGACAGGCATTTTCACACAGGCGACATTATGGAACAGATGTTTTTCCCTCTTATTTATACATTTGCATAATGAGATCGGTCACCAAATCATGCCATATAATACATCACTTCCCAATTACCGTCTGGATGCAGACAATGAAAACCGGCCCCAGGTGGCAAAGTAAACACACCCTGACGAACCTCTCATTTTTACCCGGGGGTGTTCCAGTCCACCAATTAGCGAGATGAAAATAATCAGTGTGTGTGTGTGTGTGTGTGTGTGTGTGTGTGTGTGTGTGTGTGTGTGTGTACTCTCGCTCGATCGGGCCAATCAGAGATCAGTAAACCTCCCTCTCTCTCGTTTTATTTCTCTGCAACGAGAGAATCGAGAGGGAAGATTTCCTCGGCTTGTTTCATCAGTTCTCGAACAAATAGTCTTCCTGTTTCGACGGGATCCGAACCCTTATTTCTTACGTTGGAGGCTCCAGTCACGGATAAAAGTTCACATCAAGACCGGGCCTTAAATGAAATACAGAGAGGATTATGAGACGGAAAAAAGTATATATGAAATTTGGAGAAAGTGAAAGGCCTGTCTTTTAAAATATGGGCCAGGTGACAGTTACAGGGAAAGACACGAGAAGGTAGAGAGTTCCAAAGCTTGGAGGTGTAGGGAAAGAAACAGTTATCAAAACGGCCCACCCCCCTTGAGTTGCCGATGGCCACACAACAATCATGTGACACAGCAGCAGCAGACTTGTCGGGTATTCCGTGGTCTAGCTAGTGGTGGGGGGCACACAGGCAGCCAGCTCTCGGGAGCTTGTTTTCGAGGCATATATATATATATATATATATAATATATATATATATAATATATATATATATATATATATAATATATATATAATATATATATATAATATATATATATATATATATATATATATATATATATATATATATATATATATATATTCGCAGTCCTTCGCTTATTTCGGCCTGAAAGCCAAATGACACCTAAACCACTTTTCTAAACTCTTCGTATAGTTATCTTTTTCAGAACTGATGGTTCACTCTGGCATCAGGTATGAACGATCAGAGACAGAACAGTTCTCCAATTGCCTCATTTGCCTTCGGCTGAAGGACCAATCACAGGGAAGTCCTCCGGAATGCTCTAACTACCTCCTTGCTCACTGGCCAATGACCGAAGGAGGTTCCCGAGAGCTCTAACTATCTTCGGCTGCGCGACCAATCACAGACGAGTATCCTCCAGTGCTGTCATAGTTAGGGTGAATGACCATTAAAGATCATTGGGGTCATTTGTGTCCCTCCTATGTGGTCTTCGCTTAGGGACGGACCAATCATAATTTCTCTCTCTCTCTCTCTCTCCTTCTCTCTCTCTCTCTCTCTCTTTCTCTCTCTCTCCTGGCTCTCCGCCCCTCTTCTGATTCGCCCTTCCCTCCCCCTCCCCCCCTACTAACCCCCACCCGATGTCTACATCCCCCCCCCCCACCCCCCACCCCCCCCTCTGGTCTCTCTCTCCCCAACAGGTCTGCTGGGGTAATGAGGCGGATCTGATGGCCCGGGCCTGAGTCAAGCCCTCCAACACAGACCCTCCAACACAGACCCTTCAACACAGACCCTCCAGGTCCCCCTGAGACTGTCACTGTCTCGTTCCAGGTCTCCCTGAAACTCACTGTCTCGTTCCAGGTCCCACTGAGAATGTCAATGTCTCGCTCCAGGTCCCACTGAGACTGTAACCCTACTCCACTGAAGGTCAGCCTCTGTAATGGCCACCAAGGATCAGCCACGAACCCTAGAGAGATACATATATTCCCAGGCCTCCGCCAGATGGGCACTGCTAGGCTGGAAGGACATCGAAATCCACTGCGGGAGACGAGAGATCTCGATGTATAGTCACGACGCAAAGCAACACCCCCCCCCCACTAAATAAGGGACCAAGAGCATTAATGACACATGTATGACTCGGGGTTTTCGATTGGCGTCTGGCGCTGGGGGACGTGGGGTGGGTCAGTCCTGATCCGACGGAGGGGAATGGACGTACGATGTCAACGCGTGTGTTCGCGTTCGGCCATTTTGGTGCCGGATAAGAGGAGATGCTGCTGATCCGGCTCATGCCGGATTAGAGCCGAAGAACTGAAGAATTTGTGAATTCTGTAAAAAAAATTGGTGAAATACATGAAAGAAAAAAAAGGTGATGGGGGTTGAGTGAAGGGTCCTGTTTTAGTTTCAGTGGATGGCCGACCTGCATAACGATTTCGAAAATGGTACACTAAATTACGAATTACATACCATTTTCGAAACAAGTGACAATTTCGAATTACATATCGAAATTGAATTACACACCAATTTCGAATTGCGCGCGATTTCGATTAGTCAAAACCAATTTCCGAATGATCAAACCAATTTCAGATCCGATGCCAATTTCGAAACGACAACTGATTTCGAACTATACATACATGTATATATATATATATATATATATATATATATATATATATATATATATATATATATATATATATATATACCAATTTCGAGCTCCATATGCCAATGTTGGAAATCCTAGTTAATGAATCCTTTTTTTTTTCTAAATTTATCAAAAAATTGATAGAACGAGACAGCGTCTATAATGTTGATAACCAAAGAGGACATTGAAGGTTTATATATAAGAATACGGAAGAATGAAGTGAACATCATAGTGAAAGAACAGTGACATGAAATGGTTTGAGAGGGGACGAGTTCGACCTAGAATTGTCGACACTCTCGCTCGACCTTCTGTCGAGGGTGACTCGACTTTGAATGACCCTCTCACTCGACGTTGTCTCGAGTTTGACTTGGTGTGGTCGACTCGCTCGCGCGACCGTCTGTCGAGGGTGACGACTTGGTCGATCCTCTCACTCGACCTTGTTTCAAGGGTGACTTGGCTTGGTCGACACCCTCACTCGACCTTCTCCCAACAAAATAGAAAACGGTATAGGGAATGAACAACCTATCCACCAGCCCCCATTTTCTTTCAGGTTATTTGGTGAGAATAGCTTTTACGATGTAATGAAATAAAGAATACACTTGACGCTTTATCATTACGCAGGATAGATAGATAGATACATAAATAGAGAGAGAGAGAGAGAAGAGAGAGAGAGAGAGAGAGAGAGAGAGAGAGAGAAGGGGGCACTGACGCGGAAGCCCTGGTCGCCGCCACAGGTTCGGACGCGCGCTCTCCGCCGACGCGCGCGGAAAATATAGTGGCCAGCCGGAGTCCTGTGTCTCTCCTGGTAATTGGCGGGAGTGACAGCCACAGTGAGAGAGAGAGAGAGAAGAGAGAGAGAGAGAGAGAGAGAGAGAGAGAGAGAGAGAGAGAGAGAGAGAGAGAGAGAGACTGGAATCTTCGATAAGCAAGGCAGGGGATTTTTACAGCGGCCTGACGATTGCCGTACTGAGGCAAATGATAAATATACACTTTAATGGGGACCTACACACACACACACACACACACACACACACACACACACACACACACAGAGGCAGATTAGCGTTGCTGACATGTCACGGGTTCGATTCCTGGTCGCGGCATTCGGCCAACACCCAGCCTAGGTGTTCATCCTCCCCTCAGGGATACGATAAATGAATGTGTGCATAGAAACATAGAATAAACACATGGTATTATAATATTATATATATATATATATATATATATATATATATATATAATTATATATATATATATATATATATTATAATATCCCTGGGGATAGGGGAGAAAGAATACTTCCCACGTATTCCTGCGAGTCGTAGAAGGACGACTAAAAGGGGAGGGAGCGTGCTAGGAAATCCTCCCCTCATCGTTTTTTCCAATTTTCCAAAAGAAGGAGCAAAGATTAGGGGGCCAGGTGAGGATATTCCCTCAAGGCCCAGTCCTCTGTTCTTACCGCTTCTCGCTAATCGCGGGAAATGGGAATAGTACGAAAAAAGAATATATATATATATATATATATATATATATATATAAAATATATATATATATATATATATATATCCTCCTTTTTTCCTCATACCATTCGCCATCAACAGTCAGTTGATATACATCTATGAGTCTCTATGAGTCCACGGGGAAAATGAAACACGATAAGTTCCCAAGTGCACTTTCGCATAATAATCACATCATCAGGGGAGACACAAGAGAGAAATATAACAGTCAGTTGATATACAACGAAGAGACGTAGCTAGGACGCCATTTGGTAAACATGCGATTGTCCTAGACAGACAACGAGCGTATCACAAACTTATTATGTGGACAAGAAAGTGAATTGTTTACAAATTTCCCCCCCTCTCTCTCTCTCTCTATGCGTGTGTGTGTGTGTGTGTGTGTGTGTGTGTGTGTGTGTGTGTGGTCTGTATGATTTGACTGCCACAAGGATATAATCATCAACGCACTTCAAGAATTTCTAAAGAAAATGAAATCTTGCAATACGAATGTCTACAATGGCGTAAACTCGAGGGGAAAAAAAAAAGATCATTTAAGTCTATTTTCCTCCTCCTTTTTTTCCCCCTCAACTCCGCTGACTTCAGTGAGGAAACTCGAATCAAATTACAGATGTTTCCCCTCTCGTTTACAACCCCCGTCCAGGGTGGGGCGAGGGTGAGGGAGGGGAAATATCTGGCAGTGAGGGGGATTGAAATGGGTGAGGTATACGAGTATCCAGACGATACAAGTCTTTCCCTCAAGTATACATTTATGGTATTAAAATTAGGTAGGCGTGGCAAATCATTATGAAAAGCTTAACAAAAATAGTCATTTATATAATTGATATTCTTGGTAATTATGATATGATAAATTACTGGACTTTGATGGGTTCATTTACATAAATGCATACGTTTGTCAGTGATTACAAAGACAATATCTTTTCTATGAAAAATGAAAATGAAAAATCAATATCTAGATAGCCTATTCTTTTTTATAGAATGGGGCTAAAATTCATTATGAAAAGCTTAACAAAAATAGACATTTATATAATTAATATTCTTGGTAATTATGATATTATAAATTACTGGAATTTGATAGGGTTAATCACATAAATGCATACGTTTGTGAGTGATTACGAAGACAATGCCTTTTCTACGAAAAATGAAAATGAAAATTTAATCTCTAAATAACCTATTCTTTTTAATAGAATAGGGCTAAAGAAGAAAAGACTTAGATCCCCTAATCCACGGCTAAAGAAAAAAAAAAAAAAAACAGACCCCCTAATCCACGGCCTCTGAAGTCAGGGGAAGAAACCTGATGGAATACAAGGTTGGGGAAAGGAGGGATAAAGGAAAGAGGCAAACATGGGAAGGGGGATGGAAATGAGGCGAAGAAAGGGGGGAGGGGGGAGATGGGTCAGGGTAAGGGGGAATGAGGAGGAGGAGGAGAGGGGTGAAATGGTATTTTAACGCGTTGAGGAAGTGATAAGAGGGGCTGATAAGAGGGACGGGCCCTCTGCATACTGACGTCTCTAATGGCGGGTAGGGAGCGGCGGCTGGTGGCCGGGGTGGCCACAGAAAACGGAAGCCCAAGCACTTGATGGGGGGCTGGCGAAAAAAAAAAAAAAAAGGGACTCGAACCCCGGCAGACGTCCCGCGCCATGCGCTTCTTTTATATAATTTTTATAATTTGTCAGACCATGACAGGCGTTTTAAAGTATCAGTTCGCTGTTCTTGTGTTTTTTTTTGTGTATGTCCACTTTATATTTTCGTTTAAATTGCCAGATGTCGTACCCATGATATAAGAGGTCCAGTAATGTCTATCTTGAACGTGTTCGCCGTTTCCCGCCCTGCCGACGTAGCGCCAGACGAAACAAAAAGTACCTCTAAAAATAACCGTTTCCCCTGCCAGGCTCTTTCTTCTGTTTCTTACACTTGATAAGTGACAGTATAAAGAGGGAGGAGGGTTTCGAACCCCGTGGTAAGTCGTCATCCAAGTATGACACGAAGGAAATATCAGGGTAGGTTCCTCCTTCCTCCCCCCCTCTCTCTCTCCTCAGGGATGAGGGGAGATATACATAGTCACCAACAGCTAATTATACAACCTCGAAAGCTCCACCCTAATGGGGCTTCTGCACCTTCAGGGCTGCGCTGCACTTCAATCAGGAGCAGGGGAGGGAAAAAAAGGGGTGACTACCTTGAAGGGAGAATTGCTTGATGGCATTGTACTTGCCTTTGCCAACTGACCCATGACACAGCCTTGTCCAAGGTGAACCTTATTTTTTTTTTTTTCTTTTCTTACTCTATGTAGAGCCATGTGCAGGTGGAGCCCGTGAGAGCCTCTCTCTCTCTCTCTCTCTCTCTCTCTTTCCATCTATCTATCTATATATACATATATACATATACATACATACATATACACACACATATATATATATATATATATATATATATATATATATATATATATATATATATATATATATATATGGAAGGATAGACTGAAGAAGCGTCTGGAGTACAAGAGTGTGTATATTCAAAGGTAAGGACACGTCCATGGGGGGGTTTAGAATTAACTGAATCTATATGGTATACGGGGGGCGACGTGCTGTCATTGGCATGAACAAACGCCCATGAAGCTAGGATGGTAATCCGTGAGGTTTGACTGTGGAACATTATACATAATATATAGAGTAGATCTAAGCAAATGAGCCTCCCGTTTTTTAATTCCTGGAATTGTCTCGTTAAAGTTCAAGAAAAACGATTGTGTACATAAAAAAAAAATATATATATGTACATATATTACGATATATAAAAATGTTAGGTCTTAATCTTAGATCTTTTTTTTTGACTCGTTTCAATCAGGATTTTTCACTGTTTTGAAGAGAAAGTTTCATATATTTTCTCTAATGAATTCGTCAACGGAACGTACTAATTTTCCATATTTTTTCCATACAATTGTAAATGAATAGTCTTTTCCCGAAAGGGTCATGTGTGTAGTGAGGACGTGTATAGTCTTCGAATAATTACCTTAACTATACAAGATATCAAAGATATTCTAATTGGTGATTATGACGTGATGCTGACTATCTTAACGACCCTGGTAGTTCATAACCCTCAACCTTAATTAATCAACCAGCCAATCAATCTTGTTCTCTGTTCTGACACAGAACATGGAAGCTTTATTCCATGTGTTGACCCTGTTCACGGTATGGTCTGTTGTTCACAATCTGTTCATTGATTCGTACCATAATATGGTCTACTGTTCATAATCTGTTCACCGATTCTGACCACAATATGGTTTAATGTTCATAATTGATCATTTGATTCATCTCTCTCTCTCTCTCTCTCTCTCTCTCTCTCTCTCTCTCTCTCTCTCTCTATTTGTTCACAACTCAGGTGTGAGTGAGGATTAAGTCTATTGGTTCGTAATTCTGCGATGAAGTTTACCGTGTTTCTCCACTAGTTAATGGGTTTATTACACCCAGAACTCATTTGCATACTGAGCTGGGAAAAGTTGGCAGGGCCAATTTCGTTAAAGTTAATAAAACGCGACTTTATTGACCGAGGAGAGAGAGAGAGAGAGAGAGAGAGAGAGAGAGAGAGAGAGAGAGAGAGAGAGAGAGAGAGAGAGAGAAGAGAGAGAGAGTTTATGACCATATCAACCATGCTTCTCTGACAGATACAAAAAGCAGAAACGAGGAGAAAATTCGACCATTTTGGGCCTCTAGCCATTTTCTGCAGAACACCTAATTATCGACTCTCTCTCTCTCTCTCTCTCTCTCTCTCTCTCTCTCTCTCTCTCTCTATATATATTTATATATATATATATATATATATATATTATATATAATATATGATTTATTATATATTGCAAGAGATCACAATGGTGCGGCGTGATCATTACACGAAAGTGCACTTGGGAACATATCGTGTTTCATTTCCCTATTTTTTCATACATATATATATGAAACACCACCACCAAACGAACAGTAATATTCCTCTTAACAAAACCAACAAGGAAAACAACCCTAAAACATTAAACCAACAAATGACACAAAAACATCCTCCTCCCTCCTCCCTTCCCACCTTTGTGTTGTCATTTTCTCAGGATCGCCCCTTTTGTCGAAGCCAGGCACTGTCTTGCCCCCATTCCCCAGCATACACACACACACACGGGACACCAATGATCCCGTATCGGGGACCCGTTTCCCGGGGTGGGACACAGACAATCCACAAGGTGGTCAAAACAAAAGTTTGATCGCCAGACATTTGCTCAAAACAATCTACCCGCTGTGATGGGGTGGGAGAACCCCGTTTTCTTTGACCCCACACTGGGTCGTAACTTCACGGAATACATCTCCTTTTCTTCCCTCCCGCTCTCTCCTTCTTTCCTTGCAGGGTTAGGTTTAGCGTCGCAGGACGGAAGAAGGACTTGGAAAAAAAGGAAAAAAAAAATATTAAAACACAGCTCCTTCTCGTAAGATGGAGACGCGGTCTTGTGGGCTAGGCTATGCTAGGCAAGGCAAAAGTAGGTTAGCCTAGCCTAGGCTAGGCTAGGCTAGGTGGATGCTCGTGGAGACAAGATGGCCTTCCGCTCGCTTAATAAACATTACAGTCTTCAAACTTTGGAATGACTTTTATGCAGATGGCGCCTTTACACGGAGGGAGGGAGGGGCGGGTGATCGCTCGGGCGAACTCCTGCCCAACCTTCCACCTTGTTAATCCTAAACTTCTGCTGCCTGGCCAGTATATTCCCGTGGAACCCCGGGGCTCGCTATATGGCCGCTGTTTACGCGGGGATCGTGTGTGTGGAGGAGGAGGAGGAGGAGGAGGAGGAGGAGGGAGGAGGAGGAGGAAGGAGGAGGAGGAGGAGGAGGAGGAGGAGGGAGGAGGAGGAGAGGAGGAGGAGGAGGAGGAGGAGGAGGAGGAGGAGGAGGAGGAGGAGGGGCAGTTTGGATACCAGGGTTGTTTGTGGGGGGGGGGGAGATAGGGGGAGAGAGAGGGGTGTGGGGGGAAGGGGTGGTTTGCCTGCAGCCGAGCTGTTTGAACGCGGCGTAAGGTGTGTGTGTGTGTGTGTGTGTGTGTGTCCCACAGCTCACTGGGATCCGAACACACCCGCTGGGATTTCTGAGGGGGTGTGGGATTGGCTCTGTGGGAGTGTATAACTGGCTCTGTGGGAGTGTATAATTGGCACTGGGATTGGGAGTGTATAATTGGCTATGTAGAAATGGGAGTGGATGATTGTGGATTTTGTAAGACTATTTTGTGGATTACTTTACGTGACTTGTGGGATTACTTGCAGTTTCTTAAGGATTACATCACGTCTCGAGAGATTTCGAAACGTTAATTTGATAAGAATTGATCTACTGAAGCAATGTGGGGTTCGAAGCACCGAGACGACTCAAAAGCGTATCATGGGTTCGAACCGAGGCATTCGAACCAATAGGGCTCGGAATGTCTCGCTAAAGAGGTACCAGCTTAAGGAAGATGCCTTTTAAGTAATACATCTCCCCATCATTCTCCTCATTACTAAAAGCCCTTCCATCGAGTCCTTAAATAAAGGTTTTCCCTTAATGAAACCGAACGCGTTCGAACTGCTTCGTGAGACATGGACTAAATAGGAGGTCGAATATGTAAATAGCTACATTTATCTTTCGTTTTCACGCACTCTTGACCACGTCCATCAACACACTCACACTTTAGAGACACTTAAGACTCACTTCAGCTGGTAGAGACTCAAGCTCTCCTTTGGAAACACTTAAATAAGTACATTATTTGCTTCAGTTGCTTCGCCCCTTCGTGAGACATCTCACAGGTTTCGCCCCGTTCCGAAAGGGAAATTAACGGTGGATGCGGTGAATTCCCTCCAGCGCTTGGTGTCACGTATGAGCCATACGCAGACATGTCTACCCTCACTGTCGCGTCCACGTCGCTGGACACACACACACACACACACACACCAGTGGTCGCTATCTATCGCCAGGAAATCATCGCGGTAGACTATCTACCGCCACTGAATCATCGTTAAACTATCTACCGCCACTGAATCATCGTTAAACTATCTACCGCCACTGAATCATCGTTAAACTATCTACCGCCACTGAATCATCACAGTGGAGTATCTACCGCCACTGAATCATCATAGTAGAGTATCTACCGCCACTGAGTCATCATAGTAGAGTATCTACCGCCACTGAGTCATCACGGTAGACTATCTACCGCCACTGAATCATCCCGGTAGACTATCTACCGCCACTGAATCATCCCGGTAGACTATCTACCTCCACTGAATCATCCCGGTAGATTATCAATCGCCACCAACATCGCCCAATTTATCCGTCTTTTCCTCCCAACCATCTCGTGTTGACCAATAATGTCTCCACAAACAATCAACGATGACAATGAAATCTATAGAAATATAGAAATTTTCCCCATCAGAAATATCGAATTTCCAGGAACACACGAAAAAGGGTCATCAAAATACCTTTTTTTTTCTTCCTTCCTTTTATTTCTAAACAACTCCCCCATTTTTCATAGCCTCTTCGCTCTGTTTACCTCCCGTTACACTTCCCGCAACCTATTCCGTTCCGTTCCCTCCTTCCTTCCTCCCGTTCCGTTCCTCTTGTTCCGTTTACCATAACCTCCCCCACCTGCCTGCTCCTCCTCCTCCCTGGCCTCGGAAAGACTGGGCTTTTAGCAAGTCTCAGGCTCGGGCAAACTGCATTTATTCGCTGATGGTGGGAGCGGCGGCTACTTCACTGTGAATTTGCTGTCGACGATCCTGCCTCTTCCTCCTGGCTCTGACGAGGAGGAGGAGGAGAAGAAGAGGAGGAAGAGGAGGTAGAAATCAAGATTGGAAGAGCACCGAGGACAGACGGGAGTAAGTGACGGAGGAAAGCGCAAGAGCAAGGGGAGGGTTTGGGTAGAGAGGCATAATGGCCTTCAAATCACGAGTCATATTTCAGAGATAACGTCTTAATAGATTTTTTAAAAGGGAGGAAATTAAATAATAGGACCTTTTTTTTAAAGTCCCATTAACAGCTAGGAGATTATCTCCGTTGGGTAATTGGAACGGAAATGGGCTTAAAGTGTCTGGACCCGATATTTACGTACGGTTCGACTAACTTGAGGTATAATGTACGACGATGTAAACAATGACACACGGGGTTCGGCATACGATACCCGAGAGTCATGTCTGGGTATGATACCCAACTCAAGACTTATATGGCTGTGTTCGATACTCAGCTCAGACTCACGAGTGAATAAGATGCCCCTTGTCAGACTCATGAGTCAACACGGTACCCTACTCAAGACTCATGAATGTCTGGAATCTGGTCCCTCCCTTGTATGACTTTGTAAACACGTCTCCTGCCGGATGGGAATAAAGGCCCAGAACTTCTGAGTTACTTCTCATCCGCTAGCGTCATTTGTTCAATCCCCACTTCAATATGGAACACTATCTGCTTATAAGAAAAAGGAAAACAAGAATTAAATGAATATACTGACAGAAAAATAGACGTAGAGATAAAGAGAGAAAAAGAAGATAGATGAAAGAACAGAAATGATTAATAACAGAGATGATTATGATGGAAATATAAGTCTGTTTGTGGACTTGTCTGGCGAGTGTGTTTGTATCTGGGTAAATATATGAATATATGAATACCTATATATTCAGGTGTTTATATATATCTATACACTTGCTTTTACAGAACACCTGTCAAGCGAACATTTGTCTTCACCGGACGTCTGTTAAGCGAACACCTGCCTTTACCGGACACTTGTGAAGCGAACATGTCTCTTTACCGGACACTTGTGAAGCGAACATGTCTCTTTACCGGACGTCTGTGAAGCGAACATCTGTCTTAACGGACACCTGTCCAGCGAACACCTGCCTGTATCAGTCACCTGTCCAGCAGGCGCTTCCCTGTACCAGACACCTGTTAAGCCAGCGACGTCTATACCGGATCCCTGTGTATAGCGGACACCTAGAGTATGTGATGCAGTGTCTGGCAACCTCCTTATAACTTCTGCCTGTTTATAACGGCCACCTTCTCTCAGCGGACACCGGTGTATAGCGCTATATATACATCTTGCTCATAACAGTCACCTGTTTATAGCGCCGTATATAAATCTTGCTTATAACGGCCACCTGCTTATAGCGTACCTGCTCACAGCGGCCACGTCTCTATACCGGCCACCAGCCAAGACCAAAATATTCTGATACCGATGACCTCATTACACCATCCACCTGTTTATGTCGGCATCCTATATGACGGTAACCCCATTACAGCGGCCACCTGTTTATATCATCCGTGTTTACAACGGGTATAACTGTTTACAGTGTGCGCTCTATCTGTAAAGACCACCTCTTCATGTACAAGCAACCTACCTACAACGGTAACCTATCTATAAAGACCACTCAGTTACAACCTGTGTAATGTGGCCATTTCTCCACGTCGGCGACCTGTCTATAGCGGTACCTCTATATATGTAAACCTTCATATAGCGGACGAGTGTATATAAGCCCACCTGCTTATATAACCAACCTATGTATACTGTCCCTGTCGCTTTTTATCGACCACCTGTCTATGACGGTGGCTCGTCTAAAGGAGTTTCCTCTCAACAGCAAAACCACCTGTAGGCAAAGGCGACCTGCATATAGCGTCTGATGGGTCTGGAGCGACCAGCTGTGGATAACGACCACCTGTGGTGATGAATACTGAGGGGGGGACAGACATGATTAAGGGGGGGTGGTGTGGGGGCGGGACGAGCGTGTACAACTCCCTCCCCGGACTGTCGAAACAGGTGATTATCAATAGCTAATTACATATTCACACAAACACAGACACATGTGTTCACACACACACAGACACACAGACACACACACACACACACACTTGCGCAGTCCACACACACCACACACACGACACACTTGCGCAGTCCACACACACACACACACACACACACACACACATCATGGGGGCTTTGAGTAAACACACAAAGAACTAATGGCGCGAAAAACTTTGTATTTGTTGAACTGCAGGAGAGACGAGAGACGAGAGGCGGGGGGGGGGGGGGTGTTTGTTGACGGGGGTAAGGGAGTGGTCTGACCGAGGGGGGGGGGGGGAGAGGGGAGGAGAGGGGGACTGACATGGGTAGGGAGAACAGAACCACCCCCCCCTTCTTGTTTACCACCAACACTGACAACAGAACCTGTGGTGCGCCTCTCTCTTCTCCCACACTCACCCACCCCCCACCTCGTATCTGAGAGAGAGAGAGAGAGAGAGAGAGAGAGAGAGAGAGAGAGACATGAACTCCATCCAACCGGCCAAAAGCAAGCTACCCTCCCCTCCCCCCCCCCCATCCCAAGCCCCACTTTTCATTTTTCACGCGTTTGAATAATCAAGTTTCAGGAGACAGGAACAAAGGGTGGGGAAGGAGGGGGGATGGGGGGTGGGGATGGGGGGGATGGGGGGTGGGGTAGGGGGAATGGGGGGGAGAGCAACGGAATGGGGGGGTGGGGAGAGGAGGGAGGGGGGAGGTGCATTTCTCAGGCAGCAGCAGCACCTCAGTAACCAGAGGGTTCCTGCCTGGTTGCCCACATCAACTGCCACTACCTCTAGAACAATCAAATAATTTCGATCTAGAAAAAAATAATTTCGATCTAGAAAAAAATACTTTCGATCTAGAAAAGATCATTTCGATCTAGAACAAAAAATAATCTCGATGTACGAAAAAAAAAATGATTTCGCTCTTGCCTTTCATCTAGAAAAAACAATTTCGATCTAGAAAAAAATATATATCGATTTAGAAATACTTTTAGGGTAAACCGCCATGGAAAAATTAATATAAATCTTGGAATAACAGTAATTTCATGATTCATCAAAAACGACTCTGTGTTTAAAATTCATGGGTCCATTATTATTTAACTATTCAATTATTTTTTTTTTTTTAGGGCAAATTTTCTGGATCTACCGCTTTTTTTTCCTTTTAATAGATTATATACTTACTATAATTTTTGGGGCAATTTTCTAGATATACCAATTTCTTTCGTTTTTTGTTTTTAATGGGTTATATCTTTACTATATCTTTGGGGGCAAATTTCTGGGTCTACCAATTTTTTTTTTGTTTGTTTTTATTGGGTTATATCTTTACTATAATTTTTGGGGCAATTTTCTGGATCTATCATTTCTTTTAATGGGTTAAATCTTTACTATAATATTTTGGGGGCAATTTTCTAGATTTCCTTTTATTTTTTTAAGTATTAGTGAAGGTGAAGCATTTCCTACGCTATTAGACCTATAATTTAATAATGGAAATTCTGAATAATTTTTATAGTTTTCTTATCTGATGTACGTCCACATTATGGTGTTTTATTTTCAGTAATTTCTAGTTTAGAGACACGCTGGCACCACAGTACGACCTTCGAGTACGACCCTCAAGTACGACAAGGACGACCCTTGAATACGACCGTCCGTCCCCAGAGTAAGACCTTCAAGTACGACAAGGACGATCCTCGAGTACGACCTTCAAGTACGACAAGGACGACCTTCGACTACGACCGTCCGTCCCCAGAGTACGACCTTCAAGTACGACAAGGACTACCCTCGAGTACGACCTTGAAGTACAACAAGGACGACCCTCGAGTTTAAAAAAAAGAATATATAATCCAAAATAGAAAACCATTAAATTCTACAAGATTTCCACTCTTCTCTCAGCAGTGGCACGACCTACTCTATCCAGTGGCACGACCTACTCTATCCAGTGGCACGACCTACTCTATCCAGTGGCACGACCTACTCTATCCAGTGCAGTGTGACGACCATAGTTCTATTCACACGTACATTGCTCTCAAAAAGTCACGCCTCGGAATAGAAAACGGGAAATCCCCTGAATTTGCTGTCTGTAATGTCCAGGGCCGCACCCTCCCCCCGTTTTCTTTTTTTTTTTTTTTGATGATTATGCCCGTGGCTGGACATCAAAGTGACCGGAAGTGTTGATCAATAACTGTGTATATCAAACCTCACGCTGCAGCAGCCATGAATATTTTAAATATTCATAAACTGAAGTCATGAGTAATATTTGGCAAATACACATTAGGCACGGCGGGGTGGAGGTAGGTGGGTGGTGTGGGGGGAGGGGGGGTTATTCATTGATCATCGGTACGTGAGGCGAGGAGAGTGATTAATTATTGATCATGGCGAATGAGGCAAGGAGTGATTACTGATTACTGGGAGTGAGGCGAGGAGTGATTATTGATTATTGAGCGTGACGCGGTGATTATTGATCATTGAGCGTGAGGGGAGGAGAGTGATTAATGATTACTGAGCGTGAGGCGAGGAGTGATTATTGATCATTGAGCGTGGGGCAAATAGAGTGATTACTGATCATTAAGCGTGAGGCGATGAGTGATTATTGATCATATTGATCACTGAGCGTGAGGCGAGGAGTGATTATTGATCATTGAGCGTGAGGCAAGGAGAGTGATTATTGATCATTGAGCGTGAGGCGAGGAGTGATTATTGATCATTAAGCGTGAGGCGAGGAGTGATTATTGATCATTGAGCGTGAGGCAGGAGTGATTATTGATTCATTGAGCGTGAGGCGAGGAGTGATTATTGATCATTAAGCGTGAGGCGAGGAGTGATTATTGATCATTGAGCGTGAGGCAAATAGAGTGATTACTGATCATTAAGCGTGAGGCGGAGTGATTATTGATCATATTGATCACTGAGCGTGAGGCGAGGAGTGATTATTGATCATTGAGCGTGAGGCAAGGAGAGTGATTATTGATCATTAAGCGTGAGGCGATGAGTGATCATTGATCATATGATCACTGAGCGTGAGGCGAGGATTGATTATTGATCATTAAGCGTGAGGCGAGGAGTGAGTGACTATTGATCACTGAGCGTGAGGGGAGGAGAGTAATCACTGATCAATGAGTATGAGACAAGGGGAGAACTCTACCCCCAATGGTTGATCACCCAATACAAGTAACCCTTCAATACCAGCTATTGAACGCTAGAGTGAACGCCATAACGAGTTCTAACCAGCAAGCGAAACGCCTCGAAATCATGGATTATATATTAATCTTAAAAATCAATAACACAAACACGGAAAAAAAAAAAAATGACAGAACTCCGGGTGATCATATAAAAAAAAACGATTGAACTCGGAATGCAAAAAAAAAATAAAAACCTCTCGAAGTTCAATTTATGAATTTAAATGCCCAGTTAAAGGTTGTACATTTCCCAACCCACGTAACATCAGATGGCAACGAGGGAACTACTACGACACATCACAACCTGGCTCACAAGGTTAAGGGAATTACAATAATGTAATTACATCAAAAAAGTAATTAATGTTTTGGTCGTATTACACGACAACCACTATTCACATGAGGGTCCCCTCCTTCACCCACCATGCATTACGCCTTCCACGACAATGGCTCCCGGGGCTGTGATACGCCTCATCCACCACACCTTGCGTACATACATCAAGGGGCTGCGTATCTCCCGCGTACACAGCCTTCAAAGGCGTAATTTCCACTTCGCCCACCGGTACCTAACGACTGGTCGAATTGAATTGCTCTTGTGGATCGTTCTGCTGTGCGAGTGTGTAGAGAGAAAGGCTCTCTCTCTCTCTCTTCTCTCTCTCTCTCTCTCTCTCTCTCTCTCTCTCCTCAGGACATGGTCAACGCAGACAGCGTTCACAATTTCAAGCCGATGTATGACAGCAGAGAATGTACAAGTGATCCCCCCCCCCACGAGTGTACAACTCCCTCCTCGTACAGTACAAGACATGGGGGGTAATCCCCGCTGCGCCATGAGTGTACAACTCCCTCCCCGTACAGTACAAGAGATGGGGCCCCACGAGATTGTACAATCCCTCCCCGTACACTCCCTCCGTACACAAGAGATGGGGGCCCCACGAGTGTACAACTCCCTCCCCGTACAGTACAAGAGATGGGGGGCCCCCGAAACCTGGTGTAAGCCCCTCTCCCCGTACAGTACAAGAGATGGGCGGGCCCCCAACCTGTGTACAGCCCCCTCCCCGTACAGTACAAGAGATGGGCGGGCCCCCAACCTGTGTACAGCCCCCTCCCGTACAGTACAAGAGATGGGCGGGCCCCCCTCCCCCCCTAACCAGTACACAACCCCTTCCCCGACATCGTACAAACAGGTAATTAGTAACAGGCATTACCAGGGAAGGCCCACTAATTACCAGGCAAGTATAGCCAATGGACAAGGGAACATATACACCACCCCCCACACCCCCGTAGAGGTCATATTCGCACAGGTGACTCCACCATTATGGTAATACTGCGGATGATTGAGAGAGAAAAAAAAAAGAAAATGGGGGGTGGGGGGTCATTAAAATACTGCTCCTGTTTGAAGCGTAAACTAGATCAACACATATTTTTTTTTTACTCTCTCTCTCTCTCTCTCTCTCTCTCTCTCCTCTCTCTATGTGGAAGCACACCATATGTAATTAATTTCTGGCCTGTATTTTCACACCGGGCGGTTATCATCAAAAGGTTTTGGCCGGTCGGCGTGCGTATGTGTGTGTGTGTGTGTGTGTGTGTGTGTGTGGCGCTGCCAACACTTATTTTTGTTTTTGTTTTTGTGGTTTCGTCGTTGGCTATAGTTATGAGGGTGGAAAAGAAGGGAGGGGGGGAGGATGTTACATTGTGTGGGGGGTGGGTGTGGTGGGGGACAGATGATTGTTATAAAGTGTTAAGATGAACTGCTGTGGTATAGTGTACATTAATGGACATGTATATATATATATATATATATATATATATATATATATATATATATTATTTATATATATATATATATATATATATATTATATATATATATTATATGATGTCTGTTTATATACTAAAAGGGTTTATTTGTATACTGCCAATTATACTGTGGTTAGCTTTCTGTACTGTACGGGGAGGGAGTTGTACACTCGTGGGGTCCCCATCTCTTGTACTGTATGGGGAGGGAGTTGTACACTCGTGGGGTCCCCATCTCTTGTACTGTACGGGGAGGGAGTTGTACACTCGTGGGGTCTCCATCTCTTGTACTGTACGGGGAGGGAGTTGTACACTCGTGGGGTCCCCATCTCTTGTACTGTACGGGGAGGGAGTTGTACACTCGTGGGGTCCCCATCTCTTGTACTGTACGGGGAGGGAGTTGTACACTCGTGGGGTCCCCATCTCTACCACAATATAATGTATTAAACGTGTGTCTACTTACGACATTCATAATTACTCATCTCATTCCATTCATCCCTAACTTCTATATCATATATAAGTACTTCTATAAATATTCTATATCTAAACTCGTGTGTCTGGGTGTGGAAGAATATATAAATCATTCTCACAAGAGACATTCAGCTCTCACACACTCGTAGTACACACAGTCTCTCACAACTGCTTCTAAAGTCTCCAACGTCTCCCTTGTGGTCGAACTCAGTACCTCCGTTTCCTACAACGACCAGAGGGCGTCTAAAGATCATGGAGCTAGGAGACCCCGGAATGAATGCAAGTCAGCTTAGGGGGAGGGGGGGATGGGTGGGGGTTAAGGAGGAAAGGGGGTGGTAGTTGGGTTGGTTGGTTGGGGGGAGACAAGCCTTCCACACTGTGGTTTACAGGTGGTGATGGGAGGGGAAGGGGAAGGGGGGGGTGATGAAGGAGAGAAGCAGGAGGGTTTGAGAGGGGGGGGGGAGGAAACTGGTCCCTGGGGTAGGGGGGGCGGGGCCCCAGGTGGTTTATGTAGTAGATTTATGTAGACATTGCACGAAGGAGGTCTTCAGGTTATGGTAGAGTGACTTAGTTGTGAATATTAATGTAGGCGAAGGTCAAAGTCTGCGTTACAAGACCATATATATTTACCATAGTCCTCCTTGGTACTATGTTCATATCTAAATAGTATTTATTTATAATATAAAAAAAAGGATCCGATCATTTAAATGATGCAGAAATAAAGGTTTGTGTACATATCCCCCAACCCCCCCTCTTCCTTCCTCCACCTTCTCTTTAAATTTGAGCGTCTGTGCTTGTGTCTGTGTGTGGCGACGCTCTTTCCCTTTCTCTATATATTCCCTCTTCTCTCTCTCTCTCACTGCACCTCACCCCTACTCCCCTCACTATCCCGTCTATCATTTCATACATGCAATAAAACGACGAGGAATTCCGCCTTGGTCGCCCGTTGTGGCGGGCGTCCGCCGACTATTCGGTTAAAACCGTCAAAAGCATAGGCTGCGTCCTCGCGTCCGTTTGTGCAAGCTAACTCTGGCCTCGACTTCAAATTATCCTACTTTCTTCCCTACATACACAAAACACATTAATCTAATCCATCTCCTGACTTACAACCATTATAAGCAAAGGGTACTATACGAATTCATAAACCTTACCTTAGATATAAATGATGGGAAACGGTAGTTGAAGACTGAGCCGGTTAGGACACGACAGTAGTGAGATCAGTCTTTTTATGATTTCCAGGACGCTCTAGGCAGTGAGGCATTGTGGCCGTTTAATCTCACCACATCCACACTGGACTCTGATGACGATAGTGGTACAGTACCACAAATGCACTAGGAGAAAAATAGAAAAAGAAGTTATTCGAAAAATCCCCAAAGAACTATATATTGTGTGCATGGATATATATGTATGTTCTGTGTGTGTAATATATATATGTACATTGAGATGTATAGGCATGTATATTTGCGTGTGGACGTGTGTGTATATACATGTGTATGGGGGTGGGTTGGGCCATTTCTTTCGTCTGTTTCCTTGCGCTACCTAGCAAACGCGGGAGACAGCGCACAAGCAAAATAAAAAAAAATAATATATATATATATATATATATATATATATATATATATATATATATATATATATATATATATATATATTATCTTTCATTACTATTCGCCATTTCCGCATTAGCGAGGTAGCGTTAAGAACAGAGGAACTGGGGCTTTGAGGGAATATCCTCACCTGGCCCCCTTCTCTGTTCCTTCCTTTGGGGGGAAAAAAAAAAAAAAGGGGAGGATTTCCAGCCACCCGCTCCCTCCCCTTTTAGTCGCCTTCTACGACACGCAGGGAACACATGGGAAGTATTCTTTCTCCCCTATCCCCAGGGATAATATATATTATATATATATTATATATATATATATATTCCTATGAGTCCACGGGGAAAATGAAACACGAAAAGTTCCCAAGTGCACTTTCGTGTAATAATCACATCATCAGGGGAGAGACAAGAGAGAAATGTAACAGTCAGTTGATATACATCGAAGAGACGTAAATATTTGCCTGGTTGGGTGATCTTGTGTGAAAGCTTATCTTTTGATGCCTACAACCTGCCTTGTTCTACCCCCACAACCGCCCATTTAGTAAAGGACAAGAAAAGTTTTATTTTTTTTTATTTACGGAATAACTGAGAAGGAAAAGAGGATGATAGCAAAAAGGATGCAGTCTGCCTTCCCTCACTGGAAAGCCATGGTGAGGCTATGAAAGAGAAAGCTGGTTGCCATGTTCAAACGGAAGAGCTTCAAGCTGAGGCATAACCATGGGGTATCCACCAGTCAAACCAAGAAGCCTTCATGGCTCCCTACCAGTGATATGGGATCTATTGATACGCATAATTAATTAATTACGCATTCATCCCACTCATGGAACAAAGACGTACACCAACAAACACATACGCATCCCCAAAATCATATAAAAAAAAAAAAACGCAAACACGCGTCTCTTGTTGATGATTTTACGTTAGAAAAAATATAAACATTTAAAAAACTGCTTCTATGACATCGTAAATTTAAATCATAAAAATAAATTTAATGAATGCGTGTTTAGAAAACTGCTCCTATGATATCGTAAATTCAAATTATGAGAATAATATGAATGTGTGTATAAATGAAAGAACCGCTTTTCTTAATAAGAAGATAAGACTAAATATGAGAGGCAATGCCGAAATTCAAATGAGAATCACAGAACAATGGACGTGTTTAGACTACGCTGTAAAAATCAGAGGCACAAAGTCTCTCGTGTCTGAAAAGTGCGCCAAAAGTTCATGGAATTTTTTTTCTTTTTTTTTTTTGTCCTCAGGAAGAACTAAACGCCAAGAATAATAAATTAGCTTCTATGATACTTTTCGTATTCTTGTGTGTGTGTGTGTGTGTGTGTTTTATTTTTCTTTTTTTTCCGGAAAGTCTGCTAGGCACTGTATTGTCCCGCTTGAAGATTTCATTTTCTTTTCTTCTTTTCTTCTTTTATTATCCATTTTCCTTGAGTGATCACGTCAATGTGGACACTATTATTCAAGATGGGTTTCAGTGGGGGGGAAATTCTGTATATGTAAAATTCCTTCTCAAAGGGTGTAAACAAGCTATAGCATATAAAATATATGTGGAATATATATATAATATATGTACTCACGCAAGTCTAACCTAAATTTACATAGGATGATATTTGTACCTGCGATTATTTTCCACAACTTACGAGACATTTTTCATATCCCAAATTCATAATTACTTTAACCTACGTAAATACATACGTAATTCGGTAATCGCGACTGTACTATAATTACTTTAATCTATGTCAATACATATGTAATTCAGTAATCGCGACTGTATTATAATTACTTTTATCTACGTAAATACATATGTAATTCAGTAATCGCGACTGTATTATAATTACTTTACGTAAATACATATGTAATTCAGTAATCGCGACTGTATTTATGTAAATATGGGATCAGTAATGGCGAAGAATATACTTATCTAGTAAAATAATTGTAATTCCCCAAGTCAGTTATTATATTCAATTATCAATTAAAGATAATTTCGCAGTGGATTTACTTAGTTTTCCAACATGTAGTTTGCCATAATCTTTTATAAATGAAATGCACTATATATGTTATTGATATATTTTTAAACCGACGATAATACTTTTTTACGTAATACTGGAATTCAGGTAACGGATGAATATTACTTTATTTAACCCTTTAATGCAGACGGTACGATCTTAAGTACGACGGTACGTAATCTTAATGTAGACGGTAACGACTTCTTAAGTACTTTACGGTACGAATCTTAGTACAGACGCGACTGTTAAAATCTTAACAACGCTACATATTAAGTAACCCACGTATTATGTTAAGTAGGACGAAGAAATTACAACTATAAAAAAATATGTTTTGCACGTCATTTTATACAAATCATTAAGTATCGCAGTAGGATTCTTAGTTTACGACGGTCGAATCTTAAGTACTACTCGTTATGATATTTTACCGAGGTCCTTAAGTACGGGAAAGAAGTTACTGACTCTTAAGCACGACGGTACGACTCTTAAGTAAGACGGTACGACTCTTAAGTACGACGGTACGATTCTTAAATACGACGGTACGACTCTTAGGTACGACTGTACGATTCTTAAATACGATGGTACGACTCTGAAGCACGACGGTACGACTCTGAAGTACGACGATACGGGCTCCTTAAGTACGACGATACGATTCTTTAGCACGACGATACGACTCCTTAAACACGACGCTACGACTGTAGTCGGACGAAAATACGACCCTTCAGCAATACGACTCTTAAATCAGGTCAAATGGCCGCCTACGTCATCTTACGCCAAGGGTCGTATTGTCGTGCTCAAAAGCCAAGACGCAGCGGTTGATGACTGCGCTATGATACGTGGCAGGAACAGCTAAGCTTGATACAGCAGCTAAGCTTGATACAGCAGCTAAGCTTGATACAGCAGCTAAGCTTGACACAGCAGGAGGCTTCTACAGATAAGAGGTTCCAGTGAAATGATGTATTTAACTCTAGTAATCTAACGAAGAATTACATCACACGCTATAATATTTATATATCAAACCCAGTTCCAGAATTCGTAAGCAAATTAATATATATATATATATATATAATTATATATTAATATTATATTATATTATATATATTATTATATATATATTATTATATTCCTATGAGTCCACGGGGAAAATGAAACACGATCAGTTCCCAAGTGCACTTTCGTGTAATAATCACATCATCAGGGGAGACACAAGCGAGAAATATAACAGTCAGTTGATATACAACGAAGATACGAAGATGGGACGCCATTTGGTAAACATGTGATTGTTCAAAACGACAATATATATCCCTGGGGATAGGGGATAGGGGATTAGAATACTTCCCACGTAATTCCCTGCGTGTCGTTAGAAGGCGGACTAAAAAGTGGGAGGGAGCGGGGGGCTGGAAATCCTCCCCTCTCGTTTTTTTTTTTTTTTTTAATTTTCCAAAAGAAGGAACAGAGGGGGCCAGGTGAGGATATTCCAAAAAAGGCCCAGTCCTCTGTTCTTAGCGCTACCTCGCTAAGGCGGGAAATGGCGAATAGTTTAAAAGAAAAGATATATATATATATATATATTATATATTATATATATATATATATATATATTATATATTATATTATATATATATATCGTACGCCTAAATAAATTTCTTAGAAGGTTAATAGCTACACAGCGTCAATAGCTCTGGCTATTATTACGCAATGCTATTGAGCAATGGTGGCGTAGTATTTCAACGGGAGCAGAGCGAGAGAAGTGGAGTTTTCTACGCTTACAGCAGTACATCCTACTGTAAGATATCTAATATGGCGATATCGGGGAGAGAGATAGATAGATAGATAGATAGATAGAGAGAGAGAGAGAGAGAGAGAGAGAGAGAGAGAGAGAGAGAAGAGAGAGAGAGAGAGAGAGAGAGAGAGAGAGAGAGAGGTTGGTTGGTTGGTTATGAAGATCGGTTAAACCTTTCGTGATTGTATTCATCGTCAAACTGGTTGGTTGAGTCGTATGTCAGGTCACTAGCGTGACCTAGGGTGACCTCACCTAACCTCCCGTAACAGTGGAGGTCATCTTAATATCATACGAAAATCACCTTTAATGTTACGGTCGCCGTGTTACTGTGTGGCGCACTGTGTTTACCCGAACGTAAACAATGATAGATAGAACAGAATGCGTATTTAATTTCATTTATTAGAATCGCGTAGTTATTTTCATTCGATAAAAAAAAGAAAATAAAATCTAATCTATTTCGTTGCTAAAGGGGATAAATTATTAGGTAAGGTTACCTAAGCTTGTTAATTTCTAACAAGTACTTCACCTTAATCGTACTCTCCCCTCGTTTTCCCTGCTCTTCATGGCCCTCCCCACTGTATCGCCATGTTTAATATCGTAGAATAAATGCAAAATTCTATAAAAAAAAAAGGAATAAAAATCATTCTCACCCCCACTCTTATTCTGTTCTCTCAACATTACGGTATAACCATTGCAAAACATAAAAATCCTCTTAGTGTTGTTGGCTCAAAGTACTTCTTTATCTGATTTACTATATTTTTTTTTTGCGCAAAAATTGTTTTAATATCATGTGAATTTGTGGCGCAAACAAACGTATCTTAGTTTTACGCAATAAGGCTTATTTATGACACACACACCACACACACACACACGGACCTTAGCGTTACTGACCATCACGCATGCGCGGTCCGTCTGGGTTCAAACCCGTAAGATCGAATGCCTGGTATTTGCACCCGGTCCACAGTCCACCCAGCTGTTCATCCTCCCATAGAGGCTGGTTGATGAAAATAGGTACCTGACATTGGCTAGTGTGTGTGTGTGTGTGTGTGTGTGTGTGTGTGTGCGTACGTAAGAGTAAATAATATTATGCAAGGTTAAGACGGGGCAACACTGAGTTAAAACCACACATAGCGGAACTTGGAAAATTGGTTCGACAGTGGGTATATCTACTGTAGCGCGACGGTACGATCATTGAGAAGGACGGTACGATATGTTTTAGCACAAAGGTACGACGCTTGAGCATGACGGTACGACCCTTGAGCACGACGGTACGATCCTTGAGCACGACGGTACGATCCTAGAGCACGACGGTACGACCCTTGAGCACGACGTTGCGACCCTTGAGCACGACGGTACGACCCTTGAGCACGACGGTACAATCCTTGAGCACGCGACGGTACGATCTATGAGCACGACGGTACGACTCTTAAGTAAGACGGTACGACTCTTAAGTACGACGGTACGATTCTTAAGTACGACGGTACGACTCTTAAGTACGACTGTACGACTCTTAAGTACGACGGTACGACTCTTAAGTACGACGGTACGACTCTTAAGTACGACGGTACGACTCTTAAGTACGACGGTTACGATCCTTGAGCACGACGGTACGATCCTTGAGCACGACGGTACGACTCTTAAGTACGACGGTACGACTCTTAAGTACGACGGTACGACTCTTAAGTACGACGGTACGACTCTTAAGTACGACGGTACGACTCTTAAGTACGACGGTACGACTCTTAAGTACGACGGTACGACTCTTAAGTACGACGGTACGACTCTTAAGTACGACGGTACGACTCTTAAGTACGACGGTACGACTCTTAAGTACGACGGTACGACTCTTAAGTACGACGGTACGACTCTTAAGTACGACGGTTACGATCCTTGAGCACGACGGTACGATCCTTGAGCACGACGGTACGACTCTTAAGTACGACGGTACGACTCTTAAGTACGACGGTACGACTCTTAAGTACGACGGTTACGATCCTTGAGCACGACGGTACGATCCTTGAGCACGACGGTACGATCTATGAGCACGACGGTACGACTCTTAAGTACGACGGTACGACTCTTAAGTACGACGGTTACGATCCTTGAGCACGACGGTACGATCTATGAGCACGACGGTACGATCTATGAGCACGACGGTACGATCTATGAGCACGACGGTACGATCCTTGAGCACGACGGTACGATCTATGAGCACGACGGTACGATCCTTGAGCACGACGGTACGACTCTTAAGTACGACGGTACGACTCTTAAGTACGACGGTACGACTCTTAAGTACGACGGTACGACTCTTAAGTACGACGGTACGACTCTTAAGTACGACGGTACGACTCTTAAGTACGACGGTACGACTCTTAAGTACGACGGTACGACTCTTAAGTACGACGGTACGACTCTTAAGTACGACGGTACGACTCTTAAGTACGACGGTACGACTCTTAAGTACGACGGTACGACTCTTAAGTACGACGGTACGACTCTTAAGTACGACGGTACGACTCTTAAGTACGACGGTACGACTCTTAAGTACGACGGTACGACTCTTAAGTACGACGGTACGACTCTTAAGTACGACGGTACGACTCTTAAGTACGACGGTACGACTCTTAAGTACGACGGTTACGATCCTTGAGCACGACGGTACGATCCTTGAGCACGACGGTACGACCCTTGAGCACGACGGTACGATCCTTGAGCACGACGGTACGATCCTTGAGCACGACGGTACGATCCTTGAGCACGACGGTACGATCTATGAGCACGACGGTACGACTCTTAAGTACGACGGTACGACTCTTAAGTACGACGGTACGACTCTTAAGTACGACGGTACGACTCTTAAGTACGACGGTACGACTCTTAAGTACGACGGTACGACTCTTAAGTACGACGGTACGACTCTTAAGTACGACGGTACGACTCTTAAGTACGACGGTTACGATCCTTGAGCACGACGGTACGATCCTTGAGCACGACGGTACGATCCTTGAGCACGACGGTACGATCTATGAGCACGACGGTACGATCCTTGAGCACGACGGTACGATCCTTGAGCACGACGGTACGATCCTTGAGCACGACGGTACAATCCTTGAGCACGACGGTACGATCTATGAGCACGACGGTACGATCCTTGAGCACGACGGTACGACCCTTGAGCACGACGGTACGATCTATGAGCACGACGGTACGATCCTTGAGCACGACGGTACGACCCTTGAGCACGACGGTACGACCCTTGAGCACGACGGTACGATCTATGAGCACGACGGTACGACTCTTAAGTAAGACGGTACGACTCTTAAGTACGACGGTACGATTCTTAAGTACGACGGTACGACTCTTAAGTACGACGGTACGACTCTTAAGTACGACGGTACGACTCTTAAGTACGACGGTACGACTCTTAAGTACGACGGTACGACTCTTAAGTACGACGGTACGACTCTTAAGTACGACGGTACGACTCTTAAGTACGACGGTACGACTCTTAAGTACGACGGTACGACTCTTAAGTACGACGGTACGACTCTTAAGTACGACGGTACGACTCTTAAGTACGACGGTACGACTCTTAAGTACGACGGTACGACTCTTAAGTACGACGGTACGACTCTTAAGTACGACGGTACGACTCTTAAGTACGACGGTACGACTCTTAAGTACGACGGTACGACTCTTAAGTACGACGGTACGACTCTTAAGTACGACGGTACGACTCTTAAGTACGACGGTTACGATCCTTGAGCACGACGGTACGATCCTTGAGCACGACGGTACGATCAATGAGCACGACGGTACGATCCTTGAGCACGACAGTACGATCCTTGAGCACGACGGTACGATCCTTGAGCACGACGGTACGACCCTTGAGCACGACGGTACGATCTATGAGCACGACGGTACGATCCTTGAGCACGACGGTACGATCTATGAGCACGACGGTACGATCCTTGAGCACGACGGTACGATCTATGAGCACGACGGTACGACTCTTAAGTACGACGGTACGACTCTTAAGTACGACGGTTACGATCCTTGAGCACGACGGTACGATCTATGAGCACGACGGTACGATCCTTGAGCACGACGGTACGATCCTTGAGCACGACGGTACGACCCTTGAGCACGACGGTACGATCCTTGAGCACGACGGTACGATCCTTGAGCACGACGGTACGATCTATGAGCACGACGGTACGATCCTTGAGCACGACGGTACGACTCTTAAGTACGACGGTACGACTCTTAAGTACGACGGTACGACTCTTAAGTACGACGGTTACGATCCTTGAGCACGACGGTACGATCTATGAGCACGACGGTACGATCCTTGAGCACGACGGTACGATCCTTGAGCACGACGGTACGATCTATGAGCACGACGGTACGATCCTTGAGCACGACGGTACGATCTATGAGCACGACGGTACGACTCTTAAGTACGACGGTACGACTCTTAAGTACGACGGTACGACTCTTAAGTACGACGGTACGACTCTTAAGTACGACGGTTACGATCCTTGAGCACGACGGTACGATCCTTGAGCACGACGGTACGATCCTTGAGCACGACGGTACGATCTATGAGCACGACGGTACGACTCTTAAGTACGACGGTACGACTCTTAAGTACGACGGTACGACTCTTAAGTACGACGGTTACGATCCTTGAGCACGACGGTACGACTCTTAAGTACGACGGTTACGATCCTTGAGCACGACGGTACAATCCTTGAGCACGACGGTACGACCCTTGAGCACGACGGTACGACTCTTAAGTACGACGGTACGACTCTTAAGTACGACGGTACGACTCTTAAGTCGGAAGTTCCCGAAGACTTTCCTTAGGTTTTGAAGATGATCCGGTGGTTACAGGCGCTGGCACTATGGAAATATGACCCTTCGCGTGTCAGACCTGCTGGGTAAGAGGATTGCAGACGGCGTATCAACAGGTGAAACACTGTCACTGCGCATATTGCACTGCGCAGCACGTGGAACGACATTATTACCAAATGAATAATATGGCTCGATTATTTATCCTATACAGGATACACTTCATTGACGAGTAAGAATTATGTCGTAACTTTGATGAAAAATGTGTGAAAATAAAATAATTAGAGTGTTTGTCTGAGGATAATGAGATGAGAGAAAATATTATTGAGATAAATCTTGTATGGCAACTTACTTTCAGGCCCGCGAGAGTCAAGTGTTGGAGGGTCAGTGTGGGATGACGGACGGAAGAGGGAGGTAGTGTTAGCCAGGCGCTCGCTCGCCATCGTCTGTGGTCAGTCTTCGCGGTCAGTGCCAGGCATGATGGAGAGTTATTTCATTAACCATGGCCCTCGCAGAAGATGCAGGATCGTCTATGACTTGGACCTCGATGTTCATTGATGTCTAATGCACGGACCACAGAGGGTTAGAAGCCCATTTGTTCGCTGACTGCAAAAAAAATATAGGAGGAAAGGAATTCTTACTCTCGTGTACCCAGGAGTACCGTGGCGGGAAAAAAAAAAAGTCGGTGTGGTGCAACTTTTATTCAGTAGAAAAAAAAATAAGGTAAGAAATTTCATTAAAACTTCAATTTTCAAATAGAATTCTCTGAATTATAATAATTGATGATAATTATTAACGTTTTGAATAACAACGGAAGCGGTTATACAATTTTTTTCCCTCAGGAAGGTCACTACTGCCATTTGACGTTATGCCTTTTTTTTCTAGTCTTTTCTATTGGCTTTTGGTCCTCATAGCCCCATTGTGAGTAGAGTACGAGGAAGGACGTGTGTTATATATATATGACTACTTAAATACTCATGAATGTCGCGTCTTACCCATAGGTGGGTGGTTTCAGGGCCTGAGTAACAAGAGACTCACATCTTACTCACGTCTGTCATGGGGGCGAGGCTTGGGTCTTCGCAGTGAATGAGGCCATGGCACGAGGACCCACTTCTGAGTGAATGACACTTTGACATGGATCTAATGGCTCCATGACATGGTCCTGTGAACTGATTGACACAGGAGAGCCTGTTCAGTGAATGACAGAAAATGACAGACGGACTTAAAGTGAATGACTGTGACACAGGAGCCCGTTACGTGACATACAAAACAGGCATTTTGCATGAATGACACCGTGGCATACGGCCTTGTTAAGTGAATGACACAGTACCACAACACCTGTTGAAAGATTAATATCATGACACTGAAATGTCATGTGAATGTCACGAACCTGTCATTTTGAATAAGACATTAGGAAGGATGGACCAGTTGAATGACAAATATCACGTCCCGAATGTTACAGTATTGACAGATATGTTACAATATGACAGAAATATGTTACTATGCGTAGTCTGTCACAATATGACAGAGATCTTTCACAACATGGCTGAGAGATCTGTTACAATATCACTGAGGGATCCGTTACCATATGACAGACCCGTTACCAGAGCTGTTACAATATGACCGACTCGTTACCAGAGCTGTTACAATATGACCGACCCGTTACCAGAGCTGTTACAATATGACCGGCCGTTACCAGAGCTGTTACAATATGACCGACCCGTTACCAGAGCTGTTACAATATGACACTACCCGTTACCAGAGCTGTTACAATATGACAGACAGATCTCTTACGATATGACTAACATCTGTTTACAATATGGCGGACATATGACAGTATACATGCCAGGTCAGTTACAATATGACTTTTAATCTACAATTTACATACAATCCTTACATACGACTGTATTGCCTCACACTGAATATGTATGAATAGATGATTAAGTTAGATGTAAAAGAACAGTTAAATGGGACTTAGACGCGTAAAGATATCATTAAATAAAGATAACGAAAAGATGGAGGATAGCGCTTGCCCCTTCCACAGACATTTATTTTTTTTAAGACAATTCTTTGCTGACTGAGGTCTAATTGGGCCATGGGATGACACATGGTTGATAAATAGGGAGGAGACTGACCCCATTACGTAGGGGTAGCCTAGCGTTACCAGCTTAGCGTTACCAGCTTACCGTTACCTGCTTAGCGTTACTAGCTTAGCGTTACCAGCTTAGCGTAACCAGCTTAGCGTTACTAGCTTAGCGTTACCAGCTTTGCGTTACCAGCTTACCGTTACCTGCTTAGCGTTACCAGCTTAGCGTAACCAGCTTAGCGATACTAGCTTAGCGTTACCAGCTTAGCGTTACCAGCTTAGCGTTACCACAGGCTGGGTTTGGCGGGCCTTTGGCCGGGGCATAGGGTATGCTGTGGTAAGCTTGACGACACAGAAAAAGCTTGAGAGGATATTAGAGACAGAACGTGCCTTACGATGCAAGGAAAAGTTTTTTTTTGTCTAAATATTGTAACTGACTCAGACATGGGCATTACCATGGCTATATTGAATGAGGAACAGAATATAGAATTTGTCAAATAATGAAACGATTAACTAAAGTTCGTACTAATTCCCAGGTCCGAGACGCGATTCAGCTCCGAAATTAAGATGAAGAAGGTTGGGTTCAGTGCGAGAAAAAGGAGTATTGGAGAGACGAAGAGGAGGGAAAGTATGCTTATATATAATGGAATCGTGGTTCTAAGAGTGATTAGTTTTGTATATATATATATATATATATATATATATATATATATATTATAGTATATAATGGTTATAGAAATATAAAAGAGGATAGGCTATGGGATATATCCCTAAGGGACATCCACGTATCTGATAGGATAAGAGAGAGAAGTCACGGCTAACCATGATTGGACGATGTTAATTACTGATTCCAAGATTTTTTCGTCACCCACATGAACCAAAAAAATAAAAGAAAACGAAAAACGTTAATTTTTTTTCCTTACGAGGAAAAACTGGATTTTCAGTCCAATTTAGAATTCTATAAAATTTAAGTTATCAGATTTTTTTCCTCACCATTAAACGAATCACGTTACATGTCAAAATGGGCAGTTTTCTATTTACCGTTGATCTGATATCAAATATATATTATATATATATACATACATTAAAAACACATCTGAGCAATACGTACGTATATGTAAATTATGCAACTTTTTAATGAAAACGTAAAATACCTGGACGATTCATTTATTTTTTTTTCAGAATTCATAAAGTACGTCATATTGCATATCGAAATGAAAATTTTGCAATGTCCAGCACTACTCAAAGTGCACATTCCATCATATTAATCCATGGGGAAGTGATTAATCCATTGAGTAATTAATGATGAGTAGGATTTATAATTTTGTACGTTCTGTGTAGTTTGTTTTTCAAACATTTAGTAGACATTTACGTATAAAGGCGTGGGTTGGTAATGGTTTTAGTGTGTTTAGTGAGTGGTGAAGGCTCAGTCCTCTGTTCTTGATGCTGCCTCGCTAACGCGGGAAATGGCGAATATGTATGGAATAAGAATATGTATATATAAGTACACAGGGATATGAATCTTTGATACACATTTATATATAAGTACACAGGTATATGAATTTTTGATACATTTATATATAAGTGCACAGGCATATGAATCTTTTTATACACATTTATATATAAGTACACAGGTATATAAATCTTGATACACATTCGTTACACATTTAGCAGAGTTGTTCATAATTGCAAATTGCACAATGTATGATATGTTTGAGGTATATTGTGAGCATATGCTTGGGGAATGGGGTATCATATATTGAATATTGTATTTATAGCGGATATATATATATATATATATATATATATATATATATAATATATATATATATATATATATATATATATTTAATAATATATATATATATATATAAGGCAGAATGGAACATGTTTCGTTCAGAACAAGTTCATGAAACTGTTTGTGTGTGATAATGATAAATGTTTCTTCAGTGTCACAAATGTTTTATTTGTTCATCTAAGTTGATATTCACATTTCAAGAGCTATTATACCTGTGATGTTCATGATGTGGCTGTGGGGGAAGGCAGGTGTGTGTGTGTGTGTGTGTGTGAACATGTGACACAGTTTTCCCTCTCTCTCTCTCTCTCTCTCTCTCTCTCTCTCTCTCTCTCTCTCTCTCTCTCTCATTAGATGATTCGCTGTTAGTATATTGATGATGAGCGCCACTGTATGTCCTGTTTATCATTACTGCCATTAACTACTCCCCCCCCCCCTCCACCCACCCCTGGCTGTCGTAATTGGCTAAACCCCCCCCCCCCCCCCCCCCCCCCCCCCCCCCCGTACCAACACAGTTTCCAGCACTGCCCTTCACCTGGGTACGTGTCTGCCGTTAGCATGACGCTGGCTTGTTCACTCGAGTGGTGGTGGTTTCGCATACGAGGGCAGTTGTTAAGCTCGTCCTATGTTTCAAGAAATGTCACTTTCACTCACGTTTCTTCTGTTGTGTGAGGGTGTGAGGGACGGCGCGCGTTCTGTAAGGAGGTGGGAAAGTCTGCCCTTCCTTTCCTTGTGTCAGTTGCATAGCCTCGCGTGAAGTGGAGAGCTGCATGGCCTCGCGTGAAGTGGAGGAGCTGCATGGCCTCGCGTGAAGTGGAGGAGCTGATGCTGCGGAAGGAGGGTGATGGCCTCGCGTGAAGGGAGGAGCTGCATGGCCTCGCGTGAAGTGGAGGAGCTGCATGGCCTCCCGTGAAGGGGAGGAGCTGCATGGCCTCGCGTGAAGTAGAGGAGTTGCATGGCCTCACGTGAAGTGGAGGAGCTGCATGGCCTCGCGTGAAGTAGAGGAGTTGCATGGCCTCAGCGTGAAGTGGAGGAGCTGCATGGCCTCGCGTGAAGTGGAGGAGCTGCATGGCCTCGCGTGAAGGGGAGGAGCTGCATGGCCTCCCGTGAAGGGGAGGAGCTGCATGGCCTCGCGTGAAGAGGAGGAGCGACCTGACCTGTGTCATGTCCTCTTTTACCTAACCACTCCAGGAGAGGTTGTGATGGGTAATACGCTTCCGTATGTCGCCCCGCTTGGTAGGTGGCCTTTGACCACTCCACGAGCCATTCCTCGTTAGTGACCTGTTATTAGGAACGAGCCATTCCTCGTTAGTGACCTGTTACACACGAGGATCGCGAGTGTTAAGACGAGCCATGTCCCGTTTAGTAGTACCTTGTCTATCTATGCACACAGAAGCCAATTCCTCAGTTAGTGAAAGAACTTATCATCAATAGTGTAGAAGTCCCATCCCTAGTTAATAGTATAGGGAACTGTTATTTGTCACATATAATCCTTCTTTAGTGACACTGTTATTAGGAACGGAGACCATTCCTCTTACTGTATGAGACCTGTTCAACTAGGAAACGGAGCCATTCCTTCCGTATAGGACCTGTTATCTAGCAACAGTGATAGGGAGTATCTCGAATTGTGGTTTACGACCAGATGAGGTTCTGTTGTGTGGGTTTATTATGTGCACCAACCATCTCTTCAAGTAAGTTGATCCAAGTTTGTGGAAGTCCCTTATCTCTATAGTTCACACTAGTGATAAGGGAAGTCCCTTATCTCTATAGTTCACACCAGTGATAAGGGAAGTCCCTTATCTCTATAGTTCACACTAGTGATAAGGGAAGTCCCTTATCTCTATAGTTCACACTAGTGATAAGGGAAGTCTGTTATCTCTATAGTTCACACTAGTGATAAGGGAAGTCCCTTATCTCTATAGTTCACACTAGTGATAAGGGAAGTCTGTTATCTCTATAGTTCACACTAGTGATAAGGGAAGTCGTTATCTCTATAGTTCACACCAGTGATAAGGGAAGTCTGTTATCTCTATAGTTCAGCCTTTACAGTGTTGAAGGCCATTGTCTTTGCACAAAAGGGTTTCCTTCTTGCTTCCAAGTGAGGCCTGCATTACCCAGCTGCGTTCTGCAGCATCTGTTGGCTTTCTCCCATCAACTCCTGAAGGTCTGTTGTGGCGATCTATGAGTCTACTGAAGACTTTCAGGGTTCGAATCTCTCGCGCTCTCGTGCGATGTAGCGCTCGATGGCCGACCGCTAACCTGAGCCTGTGGCGCTGATCGCTAACTTCAAAACTTAGCGCTATTCTGAGCATGTACCGCTGATGTGAGCGTGTTATGCTCACTAGAGCGGTTGAACTACGTTACTGTTGAACTTTGTGTGACCTTATCATGCGATGCTTCAGCAGAAGGGCAGGTACGCTGTAGAAAATGTAATGCCTTCACTCTTTTTTTTTTTCTCCCCGAACTTGTTCACAACATATGCAAAGCGGCGATGACCAATGGTATTCTGTGAAATTCCCACGTATACTTTACGTACTTATTTCGTAATGAACTGTTCAGTTCCAGAAAAAAAAAACATGGCAAAGATACGAATTACGTAAACGTATATATATTTTTTTTTTCACTCATTTTCGTTCACAAAGAATTACATTTGAGCAGCTGGGAAAAAAAATGCCACTAGATTTTATTTCTTTGTTCTTATTCATTTTATTTATTTATTTATTTTTTTTGGGGGGGGGTGTTTGTTTCCTACGTGAATATAGACTTTTAGAAATGATTATCAAACACGGAGAAGAGAATGTGTACTTAGATCCCGTTTGTGACCCAATCTTATAGGTTATTGTGCAGTGGGGAAAGGGAGAGAGAGAGAGAGAGAGAGAGAGAGAGAGAGAGAGAGAGAGAGAGAGAGAGAGAGAGAGAAATCAGCCTAGTGTTGCCAGCTCGTGGAGAACTCGTCGCAATATATCGTATGTTGTCACACTGTACAGCGATCTTTTGTTTACCCTTTGTGATGCATGGCACGCGCGTGCTCGTGGTGAGCGAGTGTCATGTGGGCGAGTACATAGTGTGCGAATAGTCATTTCCTTATTAGGGACGATCATAGCCTAGCGGTAGCGCTCCCGCCTGTTGCACAGGGGTCCCGGGTTCGATCCTGGCTGTTGGAGGTCTGTATGTTCTATGATGGTGCGCGTTCCTATGCACTTTTTCGTGTATATATATATGTTTTTGAGGTTTGAAATAACCCACCCCTTGGGGAACTACGGAACACACGGGGTTATTTCCAGCTTTTGGTGGGGGGTTGGTTTGAAATAGGCGAAGCTTTTCACGGAATGCGCAAGTTACCCCGTGGACACAAAAGACAGAGACTGTAACTTGACGGGGGAGTGAGGGAACAGTGGTGGGTGAGGGACTTGAGCAGAGGGTGTGAGAAAGTTTTGAGTCAAGAGGAGGATTGTTTTTTTTTGAAAATAGACTTTGTGAGTCAGCAGGAATGAGAGGAACGGACTGGTATATGAAGAGAGAAAAGAGACTCTCTTATCTAAGGCTTACGCCAGACCAAGGGCAGCGCTTGTGAGAGGAAGATAAGCGCTTGTGAGAGGAAGATAAGCGCTTCTGAGAGGAAGATAAGCGCTTTTGAGAGGAAGATAAGCGCTTGTGAGAGGAAGATAAGCGCTTGTGAGAGGAAGATAAGCGCTTCTGAGAGGAAGATAAGCGCTTCTGAGAGGAAGATAAGCGCTTCTGAGAGGAAGATAAGCGCTTCTGAGAGGAAGATAAGCGCTTCTGAGAGGAAGATAAGCGCTTTGAGAGGAAGATAAGCGCTTTTGAGAGGAAGATAAGCGCTTCTGAGAGGAAGATAAGCGCTTTTGAGAGGAAGATAAGCGCTTCTGAGAGGAAGATAAGCCCTTCTGAGAGGAAGATAATTTACTGTTTTATTTTGATAAGACGAAGCTGATAAGCGAGCATAGGCGCTTCCTCAAGACCTTTTTATCGACTCACGGGAGAGATAACACAAGGAGGACCTTCGCTGGGGGAGATTAAGGGATAAACACAAGGGCAGGGGATAGATAGTGAGGTAGGAGAGAGTGTTGGTATGGGAGGAATGGCAGCCCTCGGCCCGATCCTCGCTCCCTCTCCTTTTAGTCGCCTTCTACGACCCTCAGTGTGTGTGTGTGTGTCATCAAGTAGCCCCTTTATCAAACCTTTGGAAACTCCCAGCGGTAACAGCCTCGTTGGCTAGTTTGATGATATACCCCAGCCGTAGCACTTGAGCCACGGCCGCCGTGTGTGTGTGATGGAGCGTACGTACGTACGTACCAATTGAAATTCCTGAAAGACAGACGAAATGATAAGAAAACTGTCCAAAATCTACAGACCAATTAAAATCACTCTGATCAAAGCCATTGTCAGCTAACGCAAGAGACAGCAACAAAGCAAATATTATATTATATATATATATATATATATATATATATATATTATATATATATATATGTGAAAAAGTGGATGTAAAAGGCAGAGAAATAAAACATAGGCGAAATATGACGAACAAACAAAAGTTAGAGATTGGAAAATATAACAATAAACTTCATATGTTTACACACACACACACACACACACACACACACACACAACAACACACACACTACACACACACACTACACACACACACACACACATACACACACGCATATATATATATATATATATATATATATATATATATATATATTAGTTGGTGTGTGGTGTGTGTGTGATGTGTGTGATGTGTGTGTGTGTGTGTGTGTGTGTGGTGATTGGCCTGACAAGCAGTAATCTGCAAGGATTAATAATGATAGGAAAATATTCTGTTGTGTGGATCAGAATTGTTCAGTTGTTGTAAAATATTACAAAACAGTAAAGCCCACACACACACACACACACACACACTAAATGATTGGCTCATGTGTAGAATGCTTCCACTCATACACCTACCCGTTATCATACGTCATGCATGATGGATCTGTTATCATGCCTTCATGCTGTGCCTGTTAAATATTCAGAACTACATGCCCATGCATGATCTGTTATCATCCTCACTAACCTTACACCTCAGCATGATGTCTGTTATCATACTTCATGCATGATGTTCTGTTATCATACCTTCTGCATGATGTTCTGTTATCATGCCTTCATGTGCTTTTGATGATTCTGTTATCATACCTTCATGCATGATGTTCTGTTATCATCTTGGCATGATGTCTGTTATCATGCCTTCGTGCATGATGATCTGTTATCATACCTTCATGCATGATGACCTGTTATCATGCCTTCATGCATGATGATCTGTTATCATGCCTTCATGCATGATGATCTGTTATCATACCTTCATGCATGATGATCTGTTATCATGCCTTCATGCATGATGTTCTGTTATCATACCTTCATGCATCATGATCTGTTATCATACCTTCATGCATGATGTTCTGTTATCATGCCTTCATGCATGATGACTGTTATCATACCTTCATGCATGATGTTCTGTTATCATGCCTTCATGCATGATGTTCTGTTATCATACCTTCATGCATCATGATCTGTTATCATACCTTCATGCATGATGTTCTGTTATCATGCCTTCATGCATGATGTTCTGTTATCATACCTTCATGCATCATGATCTGTTATCATGCCTTCATGCATGATGTTCTGTTATCATACCTTCATGCATCATGATCTGTTATCATGCCTTCATGCATGATAATCTGTTATCATACAGTCATGCATAATGATCTGTTATCATGCCTTCATGCATGTTCTGTTTGGTGCTTTTCTCTTTGTTCTTGTACCATCATACCCGCCTGAGATATAAGATATAGGTACGGCTAAGCGAAGTTTCATAAGGAGGCTAATTCTCTCCATATTGGTCAACATCATTATTTTGCTTCCCAGAAAAGACTTGATGTTCAGAAAAATATATTATTATTGGACTCGAGACTTGATTGTTTATCTGCGGGCTGGGAGCGCTTCTCATGAGGGGAGCGTAATTGATGTGCTGGAGAGGGTCCGTAGGAAGACCCACATGGATCTGCTGGAGAGGGTCCGTAGGAAGACCCACATGGATCTGCTGGAGGAGGTCCGTAGGAAGACCCACATGGATCTGCTGGAGGAGGTCCGTAGGAAGACCCACATGGATCTGCTGGAGGAGGACTAGAGGAAGACCCACATGGATCTGCTGAAGGAGGTCTAGAGGAAGACCCACATGGATCTGCTGGAGGAGGACTAGAGGAAGACCCACATGGATCTGCTGGAGGAGGACTAGAGGAAGACCCACATGGATCTGCTGGAGGAGGTCTAGAGGAAGACCCACATGGATCTGCTGGAGGAGGGTCCGGAGGAAGACCCACATGGATCTGCTGGAGGAGGGTCCGGAGGAAGACCCACATGGATCTGCTGGAGGAGGTCTAGAGGAAGACCCACATGGATCTGCTGGAGGAGGTCTAGAGGAAGACCCACAAAGGACTGCACTAGTAACTAAGGACACTTGGGTAAAGGAAAAGCCAAGCAGACAGAGAGTTACCCACTTTGAACAATGATATAGGGAAAATGGGAGACTGGAAAATATATAAAGAAAATGGGAGATGTAGTAACAATGTACAAGAGGTAGATGTAGAGCAGTTCTCTACAATTGGAAAGGCCAGGAGGATGGGAAGGCATTATGGAGACACTAAGAATCAAATTTACACTATGTGAAAATCTATTCCTATAGCAACACAGGTGTGGAGACATGGTACGTACACACACTCTCTCTCCCACACACCACACACACACACACACACACACACATACACGTGTGTATGTAATGGTACTCTGTGTCCGTATTAACTCGTGTGTCCTTTTAGAAGACAAAAAAAACAACCCACACATTCATATTGATAAACCACATATCTTGATTACAGAGAATCACAAGAGAGAGGTTGATGTAGCGTACCATAATTCCAGGCTGCTTGAAGAATGACTTTCCAGTGTGACCTCCCACTGACGCATACCACAACAGGTCCACGAGACCTCTGGAAATGATTAGGTTCCAGGCTTGGAATTAGGTTCTGGAATTAGGACGGCGTGGAGTCTGGAAAACACTAGGATATTATCTCTTAAGTATACCTTGGCCTTATCTGTGTTTAGTTTATTCCTCCTTGACTCGCTATATTCGTCCAGAACCGGAGACTTAGTCGCCCTGGAATATGGTTATGTCATTGCCAGGGCAAATGGATATGACCGAAAGGATAAATCTGAAACAATTTGTTCTTATGTGAAATATTCGACCTGGCTAAATCTCGTCCCTCCCCTCACTCTCTTATGTCCACTGCCTGGAAGCCGTTCTTGAAGCTGGAAATGTGCCTCCTTCATTTGTTTACATGTCTGTTTCTCGTCCAGAAGTTTATCTCCTGTGTGTGTGTGTGTGTGTGTGTGTGTGTGTGTGTGTGTGTGTGTGTGTGTGTGTGTGTGTGTGTTTCCGCTCCTGTTTAAATGCCTTTCTTCTCTTGATTGTTCTTTCATGTCCTCTGGAATTTTTTATTGTCTGGAAATGGTAGATATCCTCCTGTCTCGAATTCTTCCCGGTTTGAAAGTCTTTCTTCTTTGCGGCAGTCTCTCTCTCTCTCTCTCTCTCTCTCTCTCTCTCTCTCTCTCTCTCTCTCTCTCTCTCTCTCTCTCTCTCTCTCCATGTCTCCCTCCCTCTGGAAGCCCTTTTTCTGAGTCCTAGAAAATTTTTCCTTTAGTAGAATCCTTCTTCCGGTGATAGACATTTCCATGCTTAAAAGACTTCCTTTAGTCTGGAACTGTTTCAACTGTGTGTGTGTGTGGTATGTTTCCTCTGTCTTGAAGTCAGGCAAAGAGTTGGTGATGGTGGGGGACACTTTCCAGTCCTCTCCCTGGAAAGAATAAGTGAGGGGGGACACTTTCCAGTCCTCTCCCTGGAAAGAATAAGTGAGGGGGGGACCCTTTTCAGTCCTCTCCCTGGAAAGAATAAGTGAGGGGGGCCACTTTCCAGTCCTCTCCATGAAAAGAATAAGCGAAGGGTTGGTTTCCAGTCTTTTCTCTTGACAGAGTAAGTGAGAGGACCATTTTCCAGACCTCCATGAAAGATAAGGAAGGGAGGTTCCAGACTTCCTTGACAGAGTAAGTGAGAGGACCTTTTTCCAGACCTCCTGGAAAGAGTAAGAAATGGGAAAGCTTCCTAGACCCACTGTGGACGGAGGGAAGGGGAAGCCTTCCAGGCTCTGCCTTCCTGGACGTTGAGGGAAGGGGAAGCCTTCTAGGAGAGTAGCCTGATCCTCACAGGGGAAGAAAGAAGGTAAAGTCTGGGTTTACGTCAATATGGCAAGCTTCTTTTACCCCCCGACCCCTCCCACCGCCGGGGGTTCTTCATCTGTGGCAGTGACTCTCTCATTTATCTTTCACGCCTCAATCTTCTCCCGCCCAGAGCGCCTCTCTCTCTCTCTCTCGCTCTCTATGCGTTTAAGGCCAGACCACCTCGCCTTGAGGTCTGTGTGTGTGGTCTGCGTTGTCTGTGTAACTCTCTCTCTCTCTCTCTCTCTCTCTCTCTCTCTCTCTCTCTCTCTCTCTCTCTCTCTCTCTCTCTATGCGTTTAAGGCCAGACCACCTCGCCTTGGGTCTGTGTGTGGTCTGCGTTGTCTGTGTAACTCTCCCTGCTCTCTCTCTCTCTCTCTCTCTCTCTCTCTCTCTCTCTCTCTCTCTCTCTCTCTCTCTCTCTCTCTCTCTCTCTCTTCCCCCATCCCGTCCATTAATTAAGAGGCAGTAAAACAGATACAGTGGTGGTGTTGGAAGAGTTCTGACGTGCGGACTGCCTTGGCAAATGTAATATATGCAAATCAGTTGGTTTACTGAGGGGATGAGTGGGAGGGGGGGGGAGATAGGAGGAGGGGGGGAGGGAGCGCCGTGCCCTGTACGAGATGGAGGAGGGGGGGGAGTGGGTGGTGGGGATGGAGAGGGGAGGTTTGTGGGGGGGGGAAGTGGAATAAATTACGTAAGATTAAGTGAAGGAGTAAGTTGAATTCGGGCCATGTTGACGTGGTTGGCCTTGCTGTGGTTTTGGTGATTGTTGTGGTTAGTGTGGTCGATTGTGGTAGGTCGATGGTTGCTGATGTGGACAACCTGGTCGATTGTGGTAGGCCGATGGTTGTTGGTGTGGACAACCTGGTCGATTGTGGTAGGCCGATGGTTGTTGGTGTGGATAACCTGGTCGATTGTGGTAGGCCGATGGTTGTTGGTGTGGACAACCTGGTCGATTGTGGTAGGCCGATGGTTGTTGGTGTGGACAACCTGGTCGATTGTGGTAGGCCGATGGTTGTTGGTGTGGATAACCTGGTCGATTGTGGTAGGCCGATGGTTGTTGGTGTGGACAACCTGGTCGATTGTGGTAGGCCGATGGTTGTTGATGTGGATAACCTGGTCGATTGTGGTAGGCCGATGGTTGTTGATGTGGATAACCTGGTCGATTGTGGTAGGTCGATGGTTGTTGATGTGGATAACCTGGTCGATTGTGGTAGGTCGATGGTTGTTGATGTGGATAACCTGGTCGATTGTGGTAGGTCGATGGTTGTTGGTGTGGATAACCTGGTCGATTGTGGTAGTCGATGGTTGTTGATGTGGACAACCTGGTCGATTGTGGTAGGTCGATGGTTGTTGATGTGGATAACCTGGTCGATTGTGTAGGCGATGGTTTTTGGGTTTGTGGATAACCTGGTCGATTGTGGTGGTCGATGGTGTTGATGTGGAAACCTGTCCATTGTGGTAGGTCATGGTTGTGGTGGGATAACCTGGTCCATTGTGGTAGGCCGATGGTTGTTGGTGTGGATAACCTGGTCGATTGTGGTAGGCCGATGGTTGTTGGTGTGGATAACCTGGTCCATTGTGTAGGTCGATGTGTTTGTGTGGATAACCTGGTCCATTGTGGTAGGCCGATGGTTGTTGGTGTGGATAACCTGGTCGATTGTGGTAGGCCGATGGTTGTTGGTGTGGATAACCTGGTCGATTGTGGTAGGTCGATGGTTGTTGGTGTGGATAACCTGGTCGATTGTGGTAGGTCGATGGTTGTTGATGTGGATAACCTGGTCGATTGTGGTAGGTCGATGGTTGTTGATGTGGATAACCTGGTCGATTGTGGTAGGTCGATGGTTGTTGGTGTGGATAACCTGGTCGATTGTGGTAGGTCGATGGTTGTTGATGTGGACAACCTGGTCGATTGTGGTAGGTCGATGGTTGTTGATGTGGATAACCTGGTCGATTGTGGTAGGCCGATGGTTGTTGGTGTGGATAACCTGGTCGATTGTGGTAGGTCGATGGTTGTT